>NC_066573.1:8517442-8529942 GCF_024679095.1 Eriocheir sinensis | reverse complement strand
AGTGGTTCCCAACCTTTTCTAGTTTGCGGCACCCTTGGCAAGCCTTTCAAAACTTCCCGGCACCCTTATAAGGAAATACATATTTAAAATCTCCGTTGTTTTTTTATTATATATATATTATATTATATATATTATTAAATTTTGCTTTTGGTGTTATAAAGCATAGAGAAATTCATTACTAATACTTCGTAATTAATTACTAAAAAAAAGAAAAAGATGAACAAACGACTCACGAACTCAGCTAGTTAGCAATACATACCAGGTATGTATTGCTAACGAGCTGAGGGAGGAGGATATGTCATACCTTCTGCTTCCTTTGCGTCACCAATCAGTACTGAGACATTCTGGCTGGCCAGTGGCGACTCGCTGTGCCCCTGCCCTGTACGTGTGTCATACGCGTCAGTCTACAACCCTCACTCCTCCCTCCCTCCCACTCTCCCCCAAGCTTCTCTCCAGTGTCCGTACAATTATTACACAGCAAAATCATATAAAGTATTGTTCTCCTGGATTGTAATTTTCCATAAGTACAAATTATACAAATTATTATATAATTCAATAAGTTGAAAATTCGATCGCTAAATTGTGCAGCAGCAGAGAGAGTGAAGTTAATGCAATTTTTTCCCCTGAATTTTGGCGGCACCCTCAAAAGATCTCACGGCACCCCTTGGTGCCGCGGCACACCGGTTGGGAATCACTGATTTAGACCCTTGTTCAGAATTCAGGTCCATTATTTTCATTTCTTCCTTCATTCCTTCATTTTGGGAGCAGCGAGTAGCGGGCTTTTTTTGTTGTTGTTGTTTCCTTTTTTGGTGTGTGCCCTTGAGCTGTCTCCTTTGTTGTAAAAGAAAAAAAATCCTTCATTCATTCATTCCCCTTTTCCTTCTCTCTCGTGCCCTTCCCGTAAACAGTCTAGGCTTTTATTAAACGCCCGCCAAGACAAACGTCCCAGCAATCTCTTTGTGACTACTTCAACCGGGTTTTCAGGGGTCATTTTTCCCGTTGAAGGCGCAGAGGCCGTGTACAGCCATCACTAGGACAACAAAAACAGTCCATGAAAACCCGAGCACCTTCCACGATAGGCTTTTCAAATAGGCGAACTGAGGGGGCGATAGGTTTAAGAATATGGAGTTACAAGCATTTGGTATTGTTAAGTAACCTCCGTTGTCTCCCTTCCCATGGCTGACTCACATCCCTCCTCTGCTTTTTTGTTCCCTCCCGCTGCCCTTTAACATCCCTCTCCGTTATCTCCCTTCCTTGGCTGATTCACATCCCTCCTCTCCTCTGTTGCTCCCTCCCGATGCTCCTTAACATCCTCCCTTCATTATCTCCCTCCCGCGACCTTTTAACATTCCTTTTTCGTCCCCTCCCATGACCTCTTCGCATCCCTCCTTAGTTGTTTTCCTCCATGGCCCACGTGTTAACATCCCTCCCCTGTTCTTCCCTCCCAGTCTGCTTCCGGATGCACTCCTTCCACGTGCTGGCCACGCCTTCCTCGGAGGGCGGGAACATTGTGGTGATCGAGGCCCAGGACGGAAGGCATGTCACCCAGGACTCCGCCAACCCGCAGAGCCTCGTGCTGACGGTAAGCTGAGGTGGTAGTGTCTGTGTCTGTGTCTACCTGTCCGTCTTTCAGTGTCTGTGTTTCTGTCTTTTTTCGTATTTTTTTCTTGTCTGTGCTTCTTCGTGTGTTTGCATGTATGTTTGTCTGTCTGTCTGTCTGTGTATGTGCGTCTGTCCTTCTGTTCCAATCTCTATCTGTTTATCTCTATATCTGTCTCACCCTACCTCGTCGTGTCCACAGGCAGGTGAGGCGCCGCAGCAGACCCGCACCACAGACAGCAGGTTCTTCCGTATGTTCCGTGCCACCGGCGACCGCGACCTCAGGCTCAAGCACCTGCACTCCGGTAAGTCGCCCCCGTACCTTTTATCACCTGTTACCGTCAATACCCCGAACACCTGTTATCCCTGCAACCTTAGCATTTATCCCTGTATTGACTCACTCTACCCTGGAATACCCTAACATCTACTACTGCAATGGCCCTAACCTCCTAATACCCTAACATTTATCCCTGCAGTATCTCAAATTTCTTCCCTGCATCAACCTAATCCATGTCTTGCAGTACTTCCAACACCTACCCCAAAACTCTCTTTCTTCAACCCTTACCCCAACACTGCCCCATCAACACACCAACTATTTCCCTTCAAATCCCTCTGCCAACACTCGCCTTTCCATTCTTCAGCCTCCATCTGATACCTCCCATCAGCTCCAACTATTTCCCTTCAACGCCCTCTATCAACACCCACCTTTCCATTCTTCAGCCTCCATCCAACACTGTCCCACCAACACCAACTATTTCCCTTCAAATCCCTCTGCCAACACTCGCCTTTCCATTCTTCAGCCCCCATCTGACACCTCCCATCAACACCAACTATTTCCCTTCAAACCCCTCTGCCAACACTCGCCTTTCCATTCTTCAGCAGCCCAACATTTTCCCCTTCAGTAGGTACCCCAATGCCTAACCTCTGACCATCTACACCCCAACCCCGTCCCTCTAACATCCCAACATTTGTCCCTTCTAGCCCTCTATACATCCCAACCCCGTTCCTCTGACATCCCAACCAACACTTGTCCCTTCCCTACCCCACCTCCTAGCCTGACCCTCTACACCCCAACCCCGTCCCTCTAACATCCCAACATTTGTCCCTTCAATGTCCCAAACGCCTAGCCTGACCCTCTCCACCCCACCCCTAGCTTTCTCACACACCAAAACCAGTCCGCTCAACACTCTAAAATACTTGATCCTCAGCGCCCACGATACTTACCCATCCATACCTCCAACCTAACCTCACCGCTCCCTTCCTTCCATCGTCTCAATTTCAATACTCAGTACTTTCAATACATTCCAACTCTTAGAGAATCCTGTAGATGTGCTTCCGCGTGTGTTTCTAGTCATCTATTGTTTTAGGATCTCTCTCTCTCGAACTGAAGGGTGGGGAAAGTCAGTGACCCCGAGACCGGCTTAGTCCGCAGTGTGTGTGTGTGTGTGTGTGTGTGTGAGAGAGAGAGAGAGAGAGAGAGAGAGAGAGAGAGAGAGAGAGAGAGACCCCTCCGGTTGAAAACGTTTGGACACACAAAAATATATCACCAACAGTTTCCGTTTCCAATTCTTTACACTTTTCTAGTGAAACGCCGGACCGGTATATTACATCACTACAACCTTACTGGCGACGAAGGCCTTACAGAACATTAAGAACACTCAGCATTTTACATTCTCAAGAACTGTCAAGAGAATGGTAAAAAAAAAACCTTCTCATTCTCCCAAGGACTAGCGATGAATGATCTATCTTTTTTTTTTTTTTTTACAACAAAGGAGACAGCTCAAGGGCACAAAAAAAGTAAACAATAATAAAAAAAAAAAAAAAAGCCCGCTACTCGCTGCTCAATACTTACTCACATTCCCTCGTTTCCGCCTTAGGCATGTACCTGTCGGCCTCCAGCAGCGGTGTCTCCCTACTCTCCACCGATGGCTCGCCTAACTCCATCCTCTTCACGGAATTCGAGTGCACCCTCACCTGAGGCCGCCGGAGGGACAGGTGATTGCGGGCGGGGATGGAAGGGTCGCGGGGAGGGTTTGCGGCAATCTCAAGTCTTCGGTGGGCCGCTGAGGCTCTCAACGGGCCGCTAAACTCTCGCCCCAGGGGAAGAAATACCAGGAACCCAGAACGGTAACATTAGATCTCGGGTGCCGCCACTGACAGCCCCGCCACACCGGCAAGTCAAGGACCGGTGCTGCGCGGTGAGGATTCATTCTAAGACAAGTCAGCGACGTGTTTGGGTCAGGGCGCCGCCACGACCTCACGCACTGCCCTTCTCGCCGCCCACGCAGCAGTAGCATCATCAACATCATCAGCATCAGCTGCATCAGCTGCATTATGTTATTGCATCAGATATTTGTTTGTATTTATTTATTTATTCGTGTATTCATTGCAAATTAAAAAAAAAAAAAAGTTGCTTATCATCTCATCATATTTTTTCCTCATTTTTACTGAATGCTTTTTCTGTAAGATACTTTAATGTTATCATAACAATTGTAAAGTCTAATAATTTTATGAAGTTATTTATGAAATTGGTTATTGAATTTCTCTATACTGTTAAAGGCAACTATAAACATTAGCACTTCATGATATAAATTCCTTAAATAAAAAAAGTATCTTTATTTTCATTCTTGGTTCGTCCGGAAGTCCTCACCTGCGTCACAGGTGAGGTAACACTCAGGGTGTAGAGGATGTGTGTGTGTGTGTGTGTGTGTGTGTGTGTGTGTGTGTGTGTGTGTGTGTGTGTGTGTGTGTTATTGAGACAGGAAGCTGAACAATACAACAAGCTCGGCGTCATCCGGACAGGTTCGCCTTAGAGCAGCGGGCAACCCAAGCCCTAAAGTACAGTGAATTTTATGTTGACAAGGCATCGTTTTCAGCTTTACACTTTCATCATTCTTGTATGTGTGTGTGTGTGTGTGTGTGTGTGTGTGTGTGTGTGTTATTCAGTTCATTTATACATTGGCAGTGAACCTGGCCGTCAGTCAGTTCGGTCGATCATTCATTGCATTTATTTTATTTCGCCTTCAATTTACATTTTTATATATTTCTCTTCGTATACCTTTTATTCGTTAACTGTGTGAACATGCGTCAGTAATGGTTTTTCCATCAACACACACACACACACACACACACACACACACACACACCACTCCGTGGCGCAACTGGTAGATCGCTGCGCTGCCAGGCTTCACGGTCTGACAGGGCGGCGGTTCGAGCCTGCTCAGGCCGGATTCTTTCCGGAGTGGTTACTGTCCTCCCTTGAGCAAGGGAGATGGGGTGTGTGGTGTGTGAGGTCCTGGCAGTACCCAGAGATCGACGATAAAGAACACTTTCTCATGTCGGGAGGGTACCTGCTGGCGACTACGAGTCCAACACGTGACCAGGCCGTGGTGAATTACACTGAGTTGCTTCACAAGGTTCCATGGCTGCGTTTCGACATGCAGGCTTGACGTAATTATCCTTCAGCAGTAATGTTACATAAAGCGTCGCCGGTACTCTTCCACACAGCCTTCCGCTCCTTCCCTGGGCGGCGCTAGACTGAACCCGCGCGGCACCTCGAGATGGAAAGACTTCACGCACCTCTTTATTTTTTTATTTTTTTATTTATTTTATTTTTTTACAACGGCAAAACTAAGAATTTCTGTCCGCCCATAACCTCGCCTCACCTTTCTTCTCTAGTCCTGGTGCGGGTACAGTGTTCAGGGTCGTAAGAGTGTCGCAGAACCGGCCGCTGTGGGCGGGAGAATCCGTGTCTGTGGGGCAGGACATACACACACACACACACACACACACACACACACACACACACAAACGCACACACACACACAAACGCACACACACAGCCTCCCTCCCTCACGTGTCTGGCCAAGGTCACGCCGAGAAGGAATGTTTGTCTTCTTACTTAATTGTAGTCTTTTCAGGCCTGAGTCAAGCTTTGTGTGTGTGTGTGTGTGTGTGTGTAAGGAAGCACGAGAGAGAGAGAGAGAGAGAGAGAGAGAGAGAGAGAGAAAGCACCATTTGACATCTAAAGCATGAGAGAATTGTCACGAATTAAGGAAGAGCGGAGGATGCAACATCGCACTAGTCACAAAAATAATGTCTTACAATCCTAAGTAGGCGTAGTGCTCAGTAATCCCGCGGGGCCCTGAACAGCTGGCAAAACGGGCAAGCAAGCAAAGAATGTGCCTGCGGCCAAGCAATAGACGAGCAACAGGCATGACCAGCGTTACTCCCTCGTCTGGGTGGCAACAGTAGGTGAGGTGACGAGACTGAGCTGGCTGCACTGCGAGGGCGGGAGGGAGGGAGGCAAGGTGGGGCTTATCAGCACTTCCCAGATTATTTCGTAAGATGTGGCGAAGATCACAGTCGAAATACATGGAAAACAGGGCAGCACAGGAACTCATGAGCATGGCAACTGAAACCTTGAGGCGGCATGGGGCCAGGGTTAGGCAAAAGAAGGTGCAGGAGGCAGGAGGGGGGCGTCAGCAGAGCAAGGAAGGTTCTCAGCTGCCCGACTCCTCACAGCTTCGGTCGATTTGGCGAACGAGACGAGCACCTCCGGCCAGGCGGTCACTGGGTGGCTGCCTGACGTGGACTCTTCCAACACCACCAGTCTTGCTCCCGCCGGCCGACCAACAGCATCAGAAGCAGCAGCCTCGCCATGAGTCAGGAATTCAGTTACTTCGCGCCCGGCCCGGCCAAGATCCCCGAGGAGGTAAGGTCAAGGAGAGACACCTGTTGGCGGGGCACCTGAGGACGCGGCGGCGGGCGTGGCAAACATGTGACCGTGCCATTGGTCTTTGCTTGGGTGCCGATAATATAATTCTACTTTGCTCCCGAGGGTGGTGGTGAAGAGGCCAGTTTGCTGTATCGTGTGTGTGTGTGTGTGTGTGTGTGTATGACCGATTATAAGCGAGGTGGTAGTGTTTGTGTTCTCGACCTAAACCAATATGTATTGTTGTTGTATTTCGATAGGAAAGCTAACATTGAACGATACCTAATAATAAGATAAATAGGGAATCATCTCAGGAGGAGGAGGAATTATGACACGAAGCACCTGACGCAATAAACAACAGAAATTTTGACACTAAGGTCGGTTTTATAAGACGCTTTCGTTTCTCACATCAGCTATTTCTAAAGGTCAAAGAGGGGGTCAGTCGGATTCTAATAAGTGTTTCT
This sequence comes from Eriocheir sinensis, assembly GCF_024679095.1. Classification (NCBI taxonomy): domain Eukaryota; kingdom Metazoa; phylum Arthropoda; class Malacostraca; order Decapoda; family Varunidae; genus Eriocheir; species Eriocheir sinensis. Next base: position 8,523,165 of record NC_066573.1, on the reverse strand, counting down.
TCAGGTTCACAGTACAGAGGAAGGGTCACACTACCACCAGGGTCATAAAACTACTCTTGGAAATGCCCACAACTCCTACGAAAGTCTTGTCAAATATGTGTTCTTGGGGATAGAAATGTCTTATGATACGACCCTAAGTAATGTCTGCGAGTAGTGAGCGAACAGTGGCGAGGAAAGAGCAAGCTGGCGTCTCCCCGGCACGCCTCCAGCCCGTGGCCTGCCCCAAGGTCACCCGGGCGGCCAGAAAACGCATGTCGGAGATTACCAAGAGAAAGTGAAACGGAAGTCCTTATCGCTCGCGTGAGATATGATACGCCTGGCATGATGTGCGGCTCACGGCCCCTCGCTCGATCTCCTCCTCGTACTGACGTGCAATATGTATATGTACTTGGAAGCGGCGCCGTGCTACATAGGATCTCCCCGACATGTGGTGTGTATTGTCATTCGCCCACGGTCTGAACACGTGCTGGACTGGTCATCGCCAACCAGTACCTAACCGGAAAGATCTTTTGAGCTCAGAGGACTAAGGAATGGTGTTGCTGGAACCTCACCCACCACGCCCCTCATCCACCTTCCTCAAGGGGGGGCAGTGACCGCTCCTGTCGTCGAGAAAACCTTGAATGTATGACTGTGTGTGTGTGTGTGTGTGTGTGTGTGTGTGTGTGTGTCGAAGTAGGGCATGGTGTGGTATAATATATATAGTTAATAGCCTAATTAATTGGTATGTTAACTTAAAATACAAGCTATACAAAATGTACAGACTCCAGAGAGAGAAGGTCAGAGCAGCCTGCAGCACCGGCCCATGAGATGGCTACACGCGTGACCTGTCCATTCGAGGCTGACCTGCGATCTACTACCCGCGGGCACAGACAACTAATAACATCCATGTGGTAGTTGTTGGCAAGCCCAGCCCTGGAGGGGGGATGAACGCAGACTCCCCTGGTCGTGGTTCATTCCAGTTTCCAAAACGGTAAATCTCAAGAATAGCGGTTCCTAGCGGGTGCGCGTTTAGGGCTCGGTGTGGTGGTAATTAGAACATTTCTAGCACGTACGACGGGGTTTTGACAAGCCGACAGGTGTGTTTATGTCACAAGGGTGTATTTTTCCACGATTTCTTCTAAGTCGATGGGCGATGAGACTGCGAGCTCCGGGGTGAAGAAAGGGAAGACCCCGCGGAAAATACACCTTGTCTTAGTCTTCAGTTCCAGTACAGATGTAAGCTCAACCAAACACAAAACACTACGAAAAATCCTTGTATAGTGTTGTTTTCTTTTTTTACAGCAGAGGAGTCAGTTGAAGGGCATAAAAAAAGGTAACAAATGTGAAAAAAAACACTATACAAGGAATTTTCGTCGTGTTATGTGTTTGGTTGGGGAGCTTACAAACGTGCTGTACTGGACTATAAGACTGGCCCTTTAAACACGCCTGTCCGCTTGTCAAAATCCCGTCGTACGTGCTTGAAATGTTGTAACTACCACCATAGCGTGCCCTAAACGCGCATCCGCTAGGAGCCGCTATTCTGAAGATTTACCTCCAAAACACCAGAGTCATGGGTACACGTACTAACCACTGCACCACTGAGGCGCGCTCCTGCACCAGCGGCTTTAGAATCCTAAGGCCGAGATTCCTGAAAATAACGCAGTAGGAGTTCATTGGCAACACTTGCGGAACATCATAAAATATATTAATACAAATTCAACGCAACCTTTATGTTCAAGACTTTATACTTCCCTGCCAACTTGCTGCTGCTGATGATGATGATAATGATGATTTATTTTTATTTATTTATTTTTATTTATTTAATTATTTTATTATTTTTTATTATTGTGTGTGTGTGTGTGTGTGTGTGTGTGTGTGTGTGTGTGTGTGTGTTTTATACACGACAATATAACACACACACACACACACACACACACTAAACATGGTGATGTCATCTACGAAGGACAACGAACTGCGAACAGGACAAACGCTTTCTTAGAGAGAGAGAGAGATTTACACAGATATTCAGACCACATAGACCCGGTGGTCCAGACTAGGTGATCTCTCAATATCTAAGTGAAATATCATAAATTGAAATAGGCATCAAGACTTTGCATTTCTACTTTAGCGAATGTTAAGGTGAAGGGAGTAGCTGTCGGGCTTGTTTTTCAATGTACCAATCGTGTTGCGCTGGACCGTCAAGGCGAAGGAGCATTCCGTCCTCGTAACCCCGTCCTCCTCTCCCCCAGGTGCTCCGCGGGCTTCAGCAGGAGTTACTGCACCACAAAGACACTCACGTCAGCATCCTCGAGGTATCCCACCGCTCAAAGGACTTCGGTGACATCATCCAAGCCGCGGAGAAGTCGGTCAGGGAGTTGCTGTGAGTATCACGGCCCCTCGAGGTCACCTGGGGGGCACCGGAGGGAGTGCATGAGGTGGTTGCATGTCTTTCCTCGTTCGCTTCTCACCAGGGTTTACTGATACCAGAAGTGTCTCAGCGGTGCCAGTCAGCTTAACGGCTGGTCTACGTGTAAGTGATTAGCTTCTGGTCAGCTGAACCGCCGCATAATGAAAGAAGACCAGACAGAGAGAAATTAATTAATATGATCTATGCGTAAATATTTTGGTGTCTGGAAAGTTTTCAGTTTATTCTTGAATGAGTTTGTATGTGAGTGTTGTTGCTCACCATGGTCTGATCACGTACTGGACTCGCGTTCGCCAGCCAGCACCTTCCTTGTTTTGGGCTAGGCGTTACACATCACTGATCTTTTGGCACGGCTGGGACCTCACAACACACCCACACACACCCGGGAGCGGCGGGACACAACCCCCGTCTGACACCCGGCACTCATGCCCTGCTGGGTGGACAGGGGGCACAGATGAAAGCAGACTCCCCATCCGTCTTCACTCACCCCGGGAATCGAACTCGGAACCTCTCTATTGTGAGGCGAGCGTGCTAGCTCCTGCATAAAAGAGCACACAGGACAGATTTTTGGTGTTAATGTATTTATTCACATATCCTCAAGATCCTTTGTATATATTGGAAAATAATCTATACCTCTCAACTTGATTAGGTGAAGCGGTCTTTCCATGCAGTACATATTGATAGAAAAATATCATTCAACCTTTTTTCGTAAGGCAAATTTTCGACTAAAGAACGAGATGTCGTAATCCAAGTCATGCCGTAAGACGATGTATTCAGAAGCGATTAACCCGGTGGTAGCAGCGGGGATCATGTTTCTTAATGGTCCCTCCAAGCTAGAAAAATTAGAAAAAAATCACCCCTCACACAAACCATTTCATAATATATATCAAAGCATTTGTGATCAGATTATGTATCATCTTTTTTGGGGGGTTTATATCATGGCACAAATTTGGCCCGTCGCTGCTACTCGGTAAAGCCACAAATTTGGCCCGTCGCTGCTACACGGTAAAGACACAAATTTGGCCCGTCGCTGCTACACGGTAAAGCCACAAATTTGGCCCGTCGCTGCTACACGGTAAAGACACAAATTTGGCCCGTCGCTGCTACACGGTAAAGACACAAATTTGGCCCGTCGCTGCTACACGGTAAAGCCACAAATTTGGCCCGTCGCTGCTTCACGGTAAAGCCTCAAATTTGGCCCGTCGCTGCTACACGGTTATTAATTATGCGCTTTGTCATGGGAAGATGTATTACGTCTCTCCCACACCCACGCTCTTTGGCAACGCAGCGGTGGGTGACGCGGCGGGTGTTCACCGTGCCTTCCCGCGGAGCGCTTGTGGGCGGAAACCTTGCCCAACTCCTGGCCCAACTTGCGGTGTGGGGACGGACGGGGCGGCCGGGCGGAAATGTTGTTACGTGTCATGTCAGTGATGTTAATATTCACGTCAGTAGTCTAAAAACTCTAAATAATCAATACCGGTCACGCTAATGCTTTCAATACCTGTCACCTCACCTCTATACCTGTCTTGTTACCTGTCCCGCCAATGGCCTTGTTACCTGTCCCGTCAATGGCCTTGTTACCTGTCCCGTCAATGGCCTTGTTATCTGTCCCGCCAATGGCCTTGTTATCTGTCCCGCCAATGGCCTTGTTATCTGTCCCGCCAATGGCCTTGTTACCTGTCCCGCCAATGGCCTTGTTACCTGTCCCGTCAATGGCCGTGTTACCTGTCCCGTCAATGGCCTTGTTACCTGTCCCGCTAATGGCCTTGTTACCTGTCCCGTCAATGGCCTTGTTACCTGTCCCGTCAATGGCCTTGTTACCTGTCCCGTCAATGGCCGTGTTACCTGTCCCGTCAATGGCCTTGTTACCTGTCCCGTCAATGGCCTTGTTACCTGTCCCGTCAATGGCCGTGTTACCTGTCCCGTCAATGGCCTTGTTACCTGTCCCGTCAATGGCCTTGTTACCTGTCCCGTCAATGGCCTTGGTACCTGTCCGCGAATACCAATGACTCGGCTGTTAAGTCGGAGTGCGTAGAGATGTGTCGTTATGCGTCCGTGGATGGTGTGTGGAAAATGGGGAGTCGTGGTACACTTTAAAGAGGTGGATGATTAGGAATCTCTCTCTCTCTCTCTCTCTCTCTCTCTCTCTCTCTCTCTCTCTCTCTCTCTCTCTCTCTCTCTCTCTCTCTCTCTCTCTCTCTCTCTCTCTCAAACCATAATAACAATAATATCACTCGTCCTGTCTCTATAAACAATGGAAGAAAATGAGTCATCTAAGTACTGAGTGAAGGAACGCTAGGTATTCAGGATATGGAATTAAAGGGAGGGACGAAAATAATTCCCGGAAATTCTCCTCCTCCTCCTCCTCCTCCTCCACCTCCTCCACATCCTACGTTCTTCATTTCCCGGAGCGTGCGTCATCGTCTTGCGGAAGGAAAAATCAAACAAGGTGACCGGGAAACGCACCAAGCAGTGTCAAAATATACGTTTATGCCACCAAAAAATAGGATCACACACACACACACACACACAGACACAGACACAGACACAGACACACACACACACACACACACACACACACACACACACACACACACACACACACACACACACACACACACACAAGGTTGATTCTACAAGTAAAAAGAAAAAAATATGAAAACTGAATCTGATCGTCCTCTCATTTTGTAGTTAGTTCGCGGGGATAAGAAAAGAAAGTAAACCGGTTCATAGAGGGTTTGTAGGGAACGCGGTCTGGCGTTCTTATATTCCGAACTGATCCTTTTACGCCTTTTTATAGTGGCGCCATTTATACTTGGGTCATGCTGCCCCCCCGGAACTCATTCTTGATTCACTTGGACGGTTTCGGGGCCCGTACGCTAACCACTCAGCCACCGCCCACCCCTAGTTATTTATTTGTTGATTGATTAGTCATTTAGTTAGCTAGTTGGTTAATAGCTTGATCGGTCGGTTAGTTAGTCAGTTGTAGATTGTTAGTTACGTTCTTATTCCGGTAGCAGCGACGGGCCAAATTTGTGGCTTTACCGTGTAGCAGCGACGGGCCAAATTTGTGGCTTTACCGTGTAGCAGCGACGGGCCAAATTTGTGGCTTTACCGTGTAGCAGCGACAGGCTAAATTTGTGGCTTTACCGTGTAGCAGCGACGGGCCAAATTTGTGGCTTTACCGTGTAGCAGCGACGGGCTAAATTTGTGGCTTTACCGTGTAGCAGCGACGGGCCAAATTTGTGGCTTTACCGTGTAGCAGCGACGGGCCAAATTTGTGGCTTTACCGTGTAGCAGCGACGGGCCAAATTTGTGG
>NC_066573.1:8489744-8517342 GCF_024679095.1 Eriocheir sinensis | reverse complement strand
CCAACCCAACCCAACCCAGCCAGCAACAACCCAACCAACCCAACCTTCGCCTAGCTAACCCTGTCTTGCAACCCAACCTAACCTAACCTAACCTAACTCAAAGTAAACCAAACCAAACCCAACCTAACTCAACCCAACCCAACCCAACTCTACCCAACCCAAGTCCATCTCTCTGTCTCTCTGTCCCAAGCCGTCGCCAGCCAGAATCCGACACCGGGGCCATCCCACTGGGGCCACGTGCTCGACCCCTTCCCCCATCCCCCCGTTCACCCATCCCCCCGCCCCGCCCCACCGCATCCCGGGGCGAGAGCGGCAAGTCGGACACAAAAAAATCCGCCATTAATTTTGTTTAGATTAGACAGTTTGGAGAGGAGGAGGAGGAGGAGGAGGAGGGAGAGAAGAGGAGGAGGGAGAGGGAGAAGAGGAGGGGGTGAGGAAGGAGAGGAAGAGGTTGGTATAGGGAGGGAGAGAGGAAAGGATATGTGAATGGGAAATAATGTAAGGGGATATAGGAATGGGTGTTGAAGGAAAAGGGAAGAAATAGGGGGGGGGGGGGGGAGATGATACAGTGGTGGAAGGGGAGGGAGAAGAAGAGAGGGAGGGAAGGAGGGAAGGATGTGTATGGGATAGGATGTAAGGGGATATAGGAGTGGGTGTGAAAGGGGGTGGAAAAGGAGGAAGAAGAGAGGGAGAGAAGAAGATAAGAGTGTATATGGGTGAAGAGGAAATGGAAGGGAAGGGAAGGAAGGATATATGTAAGGGAGAATGTGAGGGGAAGTTACAGGCGGAGATTGTTAAAGAAGGGGTTTAAAAGGGAAAGGAGGGGAAGAAATGGAATATGTGTATGGGAGGAGAAAAAAAGAGAAAAGGAGGAGAAGGAAGTGAGTAAGGAGATAAAAGAAGAGAATTATGTAATGGGAAGAAGAAGAAGAAGAAGAGAGGGTAGAGGAGGAGGGGAGTGAAGAGAAATATGGGAGGGGAGGAGGAAGAAGAGAGAAGGAGGGAGGATATTGGAGTAGGAGGAGGTAGTGGGGGAGGGAAGGAGGAAGAGAGGGTACAGGAGGAGTGAAGAGAAATATTGGAGGGGAGGAGGAAGAAGAGAGGAGGAAGGAGAGTATTGGAGTAGGAGGAGGAGGTAGTCTGGGGAAGAGGATATGTAGTGGGAAGAAGAGGAGGAGGAGGAAGAAGAATATGAGAGGAAGAGAGGAGTATGGGAGGGGAGGAAAAAGAGAGGAAGGGAAGATGATCGAGTAAGGGGAGGAGGTAGTGGGGGGGAAGGGGGAGGAGGAGAGGAGGGGGGGGGGGAGAGGAGGAAGAGGATATGTAGTGGAAGAGGAGGAGGAGGAAGAAGAAGAGAGGTAGAGAGGATTATGGGAGGGGAGGAAAAAGACAGGAAGGGAGGATGATGGAGTAAGGGAGGAGGTAGTGGGGGAGGGGAGGAGGAGGAGTAGAAGGGGGGAGGAGGGAAGAGGATATGTAGTGGGAAAAAGAGGAGGAGGAAGACGAAGAGAGGGTAGAGAGGAATATGTGAGGGAGGAAAAAGAGAGGAAGGGAGGATGATGGAGTAAGGGGAAGAGGAAGAGGAGGAGGAGGGAAGGGAGGAGGAGGAAGAGGGGGTCGGGGGGAGGGAGGGAACAATAGAATGCCCAGAGGCTCAAAATTAAACAGAACATACAAAAAACATGTGTATGCCTACCGGGGACGAGGGGGAGGTGGGGAGGGAGGGGAGGAGGGAGGGTAAAGAAGGGCAATTTTCTGGAAAAAGTGAGGCGGCTTAGATGATCTGAACAGGACGCCATTCAGAGGAGAGGAGGAGGAGGAGGATGAGAGGAGGAGGAGGAGGAGGAGGAGAGGAAGATGTAGTATTTGTGTTTCGTTTGAGTTATTTTTTATATTTTGTAAGAGGAAAATCAAGAAATTGTTTTAGTTTATCTTTATAGCTGTTTAGGTTTCTATTATTATTATTATTAAGGTTGTTACATATATACATATTATTATTATTATACATTATTACATATTATTAATATTAGTTATTATTATTATTATTATCATTATCATTGTTTTCTATTGTCATTATTTCCTGTATGCCTAGAATTACTACTTTTTTTTATTGATTATTTCTCTTACATTCTTATTTATACTACTAAATTACAAACAAATACAACAACAACTCACCATTTACTACTACTATTACTACTACTTACTACTACTACTTATTACCATTTCAATACTGTCCTATAATTACTCACTACTAATACAATTAAATGGGTACATATCACTGCTATTCAAATCTGTCTGAATTCTTCTTGTACCCATATCTAAACTACGTCTTTGTGTTTGAATGTGTCTTTAACAAGTCTTTACCTGTCTATATATCTGTCTGTCTATCTGTATCTGTCTCTTTACCTGTCTGTCTGTCTATGTATCTATTTCAGGGTTTGTCTGTTACCGTCTATCTTGTTTTAATCTAGCTGTTTATCTTGTTGTCTGGCTGTCTTTCTGTCTATCTCTGTTTGTCTGTTTATCTCCTCTTTGTATCGGCCATTCTATTTGACAGATTCACCTCCTCCTCCTCCTCCTCCTCCTTCCCAACCTTGCTGACTCCCAACAGGAAGTGAGACCTCCCTCCTCCTCCTCTTCCTCCTCCTTCCTGACACCCCATGAATTTAAATGGACGGGACCGGATCTGGCAAGTGCTATGGTAATTTTGCTTCTCCTCCTCCCTCCTCCTCCTCCTCCTCCTCCTCCTCCTCCTCCTCTTCCTCCTCCTCCTGACACTCCAACTTGGGGCTGACGGACTGTGCTAGTGCAGCAGAGACTTGCTCTTTTTCTCCCCTTTCTTCTCTACCCTTTTTTTCTCTCCCCTACACTTCCTTTTTTCCTCCCTCATCCCTCTTTTTCTCCTCCCTGATCTCCCTTTCTCCTCCCTCTCATTCTTCATTCAAAAACTATCACCCTTTCTCTCTCCAAACTGTCATCTCCCTTTTCATTTTTTATCTCCCCATTTTCCTCTACCCCTCTCCTCCTCCTCCCTCCTCTTCCTCCTCCTCTTCCATCCCCAGAATTATAAGAGGAAGAGGATGTGTATTCTGCTCTCCTCCTCCTCCTCTTCCTTCCCTTCCTCCTCCTCCTTCTCCTCCTCCTTCCGTGACGTGGGGTGGACATGCAGCCTCTAAAGCTCTCCTCCTCTCCCTCCTCCACCACTCTCCTCCTCCTCTTTCCCTCCCTCCTCTTCCCCCATCACTCCTCTCTGTCTCCCTTCTTTCTCTCTTCCCCTCAACTCCCTTCCTCCTTCCCCTTATCACCCTCTACTTCTCCTCCTCCTCCCTTTCCTTAATTCCACCCTCCCAATTTTCATGTTTTTGGGTAAATTTACAGAAAAAAGAAACCAGCCGTATTGGCAATGCACCGGTGAATAGGCCTAATTTTTGTGAGTAAGCTTTTATAATTTTTGAAGATAATGTTTTTTTGTATTGTATTCTTTTTTTTTTATTTTATTTATGTGACCTACCCATGTTAAGCTTATAGTATTGTTGTTGTTGTTGTTGTTTATTATTTTTTTCATTATTTTCCTTTATTTTTTCTTTTATTCATCTTTCATTCTCCATTTCAATCCGTTCATACGCCTTTCTTTTCATTTCTTATTTATTTATTTTGTCAGAGAAAATAATGATCTAGAAAAAATGTTTTTAATGCGTTTTTCATTTTACTCTTTCTCCTTCACTATTTTCGTTATTTTTTTATTTTTCCGCATTTTATTCCATTTTTTCCGTTTTTCTTCTTTCTCCTCTTTATTATTATTATCATTAACACCTTGAGGAAATATAAATTAATTACCCTATTCTATTTGTATATTTATTTATTGATTTGTTTATTTTATGAAAGATAAAAAGAGCGGTGCCTAGTATTTATCGTTGCACACACACACACACACACACACACGTCAATAATAACATCATCACGATTAATAACGTCATTATGGTTTGAGGTTGTTGATATGAATTACAGGTGTCTGGTCGCATGAGAGAGAGAGAGAGATTATTTCTTTGCATTTCATTTCTGTTTCAGTATTGACATTATTAACACATGACACACACACACACACACACACACTGTTTCTATGCTAACACTGCTCTGTTTTACTTCTTGCCAATCCCTCATTTTTTTTCTCTTTTTGCAATTCTTTTTATACATATATATTTTGTGAAGTCATCCAAATCATTAATCATATATGGTTGTTTGTTTGTTTGTTTGTGTGTGTGTGTGTGTGTGTGTGTGTGTGTGTGTGTGTGTGTGTGTGTGTGTGTGTGTGTGTGTGTGTGTGTGTCATGGATGCTGTGTCAGGGAGATGAAGGATGCTGGAAGGTTAGGATGAAGAAGCCAAAGGCAAATCTTTCCTTCTTTTTTTTTCCCTCTCTGTAATATTTCCTCTCTGTGTAAAGTTGATTAGATTCAGTCCTTCCAGTTGTCCTCCTCTTCCTCCTCCTCCTCCTCCTCCTCCTCCTTATCTTTCTTTCCGCTTCCAACTTTTAATCTACTTCTATATTTTGTCTTTTTCTGTTTTCATTCTGGCTGTCTTTTTTTTTTCTTTTCCTCTTTCTTTGTTCGCGTTTTTCGTCCTCCTCCCATTCTTTAACTTCCTTCCTTATTTTTCTCCTTTATTTTCATCTCCTCTCTTTTCATTTCCTTTTATATTCATCTACTCCATTTTTTTCTCTCTCCTCCTCTCTTTCTCCTCTTTCTTTCCTCCCTTTTCTTACTCTTCCTTTCCTCCCATTTCCTTGCATTTCTCACCATTTCCTCATCTCCTTTCTTTCTTTCTTTTCTCTCTCCTTTCGTTCTCCTTTCTACACCCCCCCACTCATCCTTGCCCTTCTCTCCTCTCCCCTCTCCTCTTCTCCTTCTCCTCTTCCCTCCTCTCCTTTCCTCTTCTCATTTTCCTTTTCTTCTTTCTTCCTTTTTCTCTCTCTCCTTTCGCTATTCTTTTCTACGCCCCACACCTCCATCCTATCCCTTCCCCCTCTCCTCACTCTTCCTCTTCCTTCCCTTCCTCTCTCTTCCCATTTTTCCGTCCTCCTCTTCTTCCCCTCTCCCTCACTCTTCCTTTTTTTTCTCCCTCTCCTTCTCTCCTCCTCCTTCTCCTTCCTCCTCCTCTCTTCCCATTTTTCTGTCCCCTCTCCTCTTCTCCACTTTCCTTTCATTTTCTCTCTACTTACAATTCTGTACCCCTCTTTATCTTCCTCCACTCTCTCCACACACCCTACCTCCTCACCCACCTCCTCCTCCTCCTCTCTCTCTCCCTTCTCTCCAGTGTTTACACACTCTCTGTCTTGTAAAGATGTGACAGCAATAAATTATATTTGTGTCGCTCTGTCTGCCTCTGTTTTGATGCTGTGGTGTTCACGGTCTCTGTTTTCTCTTTTTTTTTTTGTTTTGTTTGTTTTTGAATTTGTGTCGGACTGTTGTTGTTGTTGGTATGGTAGGGTAGAGTTGATGGTGGAAGAAAATATTTTTTAAGGAAGAGAGATGAAAGAGGAGGAAGGATGTAAGAAGATAAAGAGAAAAAATGAAAGGAATGAAAAAGAATTAAGGAATGAATAAAAGAAATCATGAACGAAAAAAGGAAGAAAAATGAAACGAAAAGAAATTATGAAACAGATCGATGAGGAATCAGTACCAAATAAAATAAATAAAAATAATAGGAAAAGATTGAACATGAAAGGAAAAAAAGAGAAATAAATGATTCCACACAGATTGAAAAAGACAAAAACAAAAGAAAAGAAAGGGAGACTGAAAGAAGGAAGAAAGGAAAATATAGATGAAAGAATATAAAAAAATAATGAATGTAAGGAAGTGAATGAATTAAAAAAAAGAGGAAGAGAGAAACCAGAAAATAAATTAAAGACATTTCCAGATAAAAAACAAAAAGATATCGTAAGAAAAATGAAGAAAAAAAAAATTCCACAGATTGAAAAAAGACAAAAACAAAAGAAAGGAAAGGGAGACTGAAGGAAGGAAGGAAGGAAAATTTAGAAGAAAGAATATAAAAAATCCACCCCTGGTATGAATGAAAAAAGATATCGTAAGAAAAATGAAGAAAAAAATTATTCCACACAGATTGAAAAAAGACAAAAACAAAAGAAAGGAAAGGGAGACTGAAGGAAGGAAGGAAGGAAAATATAGAAGAAAGAATAGAAAAAATCCACCCCTGGTATGAATGAAAAATGAATTAATGAATGTAAGGAAGTGAATGAATTAATAAAAAGGAAGAAATAAACGAGATAATAAATAAAAGACATTGCCAGATAAAAAAAACAAAAATGTATCGTAAGAAAAAAAATGAAGGAAAAAAATTAGGAAAAAAAATATACCTACACAGATTGATAGGAAAAAAGAACAAAGGAAAAAAAAAGCAATGAAAAAATGAAGGAATGGATGTAAGGAAAAGAAGGAATGAGAAAAAGAGGAAAGGAGTAAATAAATAAACGAATATATGAAAGAAAATATAGGAAAAACCTCCTCCTCACTCTGGTCTTTCCTTACTCTGCTGATCGATCTATAGACACCTTGGAGGCTCGGTAATGGACATACCTGGGAATGGGCGTATCGGTGTAACGGCTCTGGGTATTGGATTTGCATCTGCCTTAGTTCGCAGATACGGAGATGTGGGATGGAGCAATGCGTTCCTAGTGTCTGTTTCCGTCTGTTTCTGTGCTTTTTTTATTCCTATTTACAACTAAGTAATATATTCCTCGTTCTTTATATTTTCTAGCGTCATTTTTCTTTATTAATATCTATGCTTGTCTTTCTTTTAGTGTTTTATTGCATCTATAACTAACTAATCTATTCTTCGTTCCTTATATTTTCCAGGTATTTCTTTTTATTAACTTGCATGCTTGTCTTTTTTGTGCTTTTCTTATTCCAATCTATACCTAAGTAATCTATTCTTCGTTCCTTATATTTTCCAAGTATTTCTTTTTATTAACTTGTATGCTGTCTTTTTTGTGCTTTTCTTATTCCAATCTATAACTAACTAATCTATTCTGCGTTCCTTATTTTTCTATTTACTTCTTTTCATTATCTTCTATGCTTTTTTTTGTGGTTCTTTTCTTATTCCAATATATAACTAACTAATCTATTTTTCTTTCCTTATATTTTCTAATTATTTCTTTTCATTATCTTGTATGCTTTTCTTTTTGGTACTTTTCTTATTCCAATCTATAACTAACTAATCTATCCTTTGTTCCTTTTATTTTCTAGTTATTTCTTTTATTAACTTGTATGCTTGTCTTTTTGGTGCTTTTCATTTTCCAATTTATAACTAACTAATCTATTCTTCTTTCCATATTTTTCTATTTACTTCTTTTCATTAACTTCTATGCTCGTCTTTTCAGTACTTTCCTTATTCCAATCTATAACCAACTAATGTATCCTTCGTTCCTTTTATTTTCTAGTTACTGTTTTTTTATTAACTTCTATGCTCGTCTTTTTGATGCTTCTCTTATTCCAATCTATAACTAACCAATCTGTTCTCTTTCCTTATATTTTTCTAGTTATTTTTTTTATTAACTTCTATGCTTGTCTTTTTGATGCTTCTCTTATTCCAATCTATAACTAACTAATCTATTCTTTCCTTATTTTTCCAGATATTTCTTTTTATTAATTGGTATGTTCGTCTTTTGAGTACTTTTCTTATTCCAATCAATAACTAAGTAATCTATTCTTTCCTTATATTTTCTAGTTATTTCTTTGCATTAACTTCTCTATGCTCGTCTTTTTGGGTTCTTTTTCTTTATTCCAATTTATAACCAACTAATATATTACTTCGTTCTTTATTTTCTAGTTATTTCTTTTCATTAACTTCTATGTCTCTCTTCTTTGGTACTTTTCTTATTCCAATTTATAACTAACTAATCTATTCCTCGTTTTTTATTTTCTAGTTATTTCTTTTCATTAACTTCTATGCCATTCTTTTTTGGTACTTTTCTTATTCCAATTTATAACTAACTAATCTATTTTTCTTTCTCTATATTTTCTAGTTATTTCTTTTCATTAACTTCTATGCTTGTCTTTTTGTGTTCTTTTCTTGACTAACTAATGTATTCTTTTCTTATTTTTTCTAGTTATTTATTTTAATTAACTTCTATGCTCATCTTTTTGTGTTCTTTTCTTATTCCAATTTAAAACTAATCAATTCCATGTTCCTTATATTTTCTAGCTATTTCTTTTTATTAACTTGTATGCCTGTCTTTTTTGGTGCTTTTCTTATTGCAAATTATAACTAACTAATCTATTCTTCTTTCCATATTTTTCTATTTACTTCTTTTCATTAACTTCTATGCTCGTTTTTTAATACTTTCCTTATTCCAATCTATAACTAACTAATCTATTTTCGTTCCTTATTATTCTAGTTATTTTTTTTATTAACCTCTATCCTCATCTTTTTTGTTCTTTTCTTATTGCAAATTATAACTAACTAATCTATTTTTCTTTCCTTGTTTTTCCAGGTATTTCATTTTATTAACATAGTATATGCTTGTCTTTTTTGGTGCTTTTCTTATTCCAATTTATAACTAACTAATCTATTCTTCTTTCCATGTTTTTCTATTTACTTCTTTTCATTAACTTCTATGCTCGTCTTTTTGGTACTTTTCTTTATTCAAGTCTATAACTAACTAATCTATTCTTCGTTCCTTATTTTTCTAGTTATTTCTTTTATTAACCTCTGTGGTCGTCTTTTTAGTGTTTTTCTTATTCCAATCAATAACTAACTAATCTATTCTTTCCTTATTTTTGCTAATTATTTCTCTTAATTAACTTCTATGCTTGTCTCCCTGGGTTCTTTTCTTGTTCCAATTTATAACTAATTAATCTATTCCTCTTTCCTTATGTTTTCTAGCTATTTATTTTTATTAACTTGTATGCTTGTCTTTTTTGGTGCTTTTTTTATTCCTATTTATAACTAACTAATCTATTCTTCTTTCCATATTTTTCTATATACTTCTTTTCATTAACTTCTATGCTCGTCTTTTTATTACCTTCCTTATTCCAATCTATATCTAAGTAATCTATCCTGCGTTCCTTTTATTTTCTATTTATTTATTTTATTAACTTGTATGCTCGTCTTTTTGGTGCTTTTCTTATTCCAATCAGTAACTTACTAATCTATTCTTCGTTCTTTATATTTATTAGTTGTTTCTTTTCATTAACCCCTATGCTTGTCTTTTGGTTCTTTTCTTATTCCAATCTATAACTAATCTAATCTATATTCTTTCCTTACGTTTTTCAGGTATTTCTTTCATTAACTTCTATGCTCGTCTTTTTTGGTACTTTTTCTTGTTCCAATTTATAACTAAGTAATTTATTCCTTTGTCTTATATTTTCTAGTCATTTCTTTTATTAACTTGTATGCTGTCTTTTTTGTGCTGTCTTCTAATTGCAATCTATAACTAATTAATCTATTCTTATTTTTCCGTCTTTATTTGTGTGTACATGCTATGCATGTCTTCTTTTTGGTACTTTTCTTATTCCAATTTATAACTAACTAATCTATTTTTCTTTCCTTATATTTTCAAGGTATTTATTTTTAATAACTTGTATCCATGTCTTTTTTGTTATTTTCTTATTACAATATATAACTAACTAATCTATTTTTTCTTTTCCTTATATTTTTCTAGTTATTCTTTTCATTAACTTCTATGCTTGTCTTTTGGTGCTTTTCTTATTTCAATCTATATAACAAACTAATCTATTTTCTTTCCTTATATATCTTTCTAGTTATTTCTTTCTTTCATTAACTTCTATACTGTTTTTTGTAATACTTTTCTTATTCCAATCTATAACTAACTAATCTATTCTTTGTGTCATTATATTTCTAGTTATTTCTTTTATTAACCTTCTGTACCTGCCTTTTTTAGTGCTTTTCTTATTCTAATTTATAACTAACTAATATTTCATTCGTTCCCTTATATTTTCTAGTTATTCTTTTTCATATTAACTTCTTTATGCTTGTCTTTTTAGTGCTTTTCTTATTCCAGTCTAGAACTAACTAATCTATTTTCCTTTCCTTTATATTTTCTAGTTATTTCTTTTTATTAACTTCATGCTCGTCTTTTTGGTACTTTTCTTATACCAATTATAACTAACTAATCTATTCTTTCCCTTATTTTTCCAGGTATTTCTTTTCATTTACTTTATTCCTGTCTTTGGTAGCTTTTCTTATTCAATTTATAACTAAGTAATCTATTCTTCGTTCTCTATATTTTCCTGAATCATTTCTTTTATTAACTTGTAATGCCTGTCTTTTGGTGTTGCTTTTCTTATTGTAATTTATAAATTAACTAATCTATTCTTCTGTCTTTATATTTTCCAGGTATTTCTTTTCGTACTTCTATACTATATCTTTTTATGTTTGTTCTTTTCTTATTCAATCTATAATTAACTAATCTATTCTATTTCTTTATATATTCTAGTTAATTCTTTTCATTAACTTCTATGCCTGTCTTTTTAGTGCTTTTCTTATTCCAACTCTATAAATTAACTAATGAATTTTTCCTTTCTATATTTTCTGTGTTATTTCTTTTTAATTAACTTTCTATGCTTTTTCTTTTGGTGCTTAGCTTATATTCCACTTATAAGTAACTTATCTATTCTTAATATATTTTTCAGGTATTTACTTTTATTAACTTTTCTATGCTCGTCTTTTGGTACTTTCCTTTATTCCAATCTTATAACTATTCAATCTAATCTATTCTTCATTCCTTGATTTTTCTAGTTATTTCTTTTTATCAACTTCTATACTTGTCTGTTTTAGTGCTGTTCTCATTCTAATTTATAACTAACTATTATATTCTTTCCTTATTTTCGAATGTTCTTTTTATTAATTCATCTTTTGAATTTTCTTATTCAATCAATAACTAACTTCTTAATTTTTCTTTCCTTATATTTTCTAGATTATTTATTTTAATTAACTATTCTATGCTTGTTCTCGTTCAGGTGCTTTATTCTTATTCAATCTATAACTAACTTTTTCTATCTTTCCTTATGGTCCAGATATTTCTTTTATTAATTTTTATGCTTCTTCTTTGATTTTATTCTTAATCAATCTATAACTAACTAATCTTTTTTTCTTTCCTTATATTTTCTAGTTGTTGCTTATTATTATCTTCTATATGTCATCTTTTGGTTCTTTTTCTATTATTCCAATCTATAACCTAACTAATCTATTCCTGCTGTTCCTTATACCCTTCAGTTATTTATTTTCTCTATTATCTCTCCTTTAATGCTCATCTTTTTTGTGCAATTTCTTAATCAATCTATAACTTAATCAATCTTATTCTTTTGCTCCTTAATTTTTCCAGGTATTAATTTTATTAACTTCATTGTATGCGTGTCTCTTTTCGATACTTTTCTTATTCAATTTCTACCTAATCAATCTATTCTTTCGTTTCCTATTTTCTAGTTATTTCTTTTTATTAACCTTTCTGTCTTGTCTTTTTAGTGCATTTCTTATTTAATTTATAACTAACTAATCTATTCTTTTCTGCCCTTATTTTTCTATTCATTTCGTTTCATTAACTTCTATGCTTGTCTTTTTTGTGCTTTTCTTATTCCAATTTATTAATTCATCTAATCTGTTCTTATTTTCAAGTCTTTCTTTTCTTATTCCTATTGCCTGTCTTTGCGGTAATTTTTTATATTCAGTCGTATACCTGTATAATCTATTTTTTTTGGTCATCTCTCACATCCTATAGTTTATAAGTCGTAATTGTCTTTTTGTTCTTCTATTGATCAAGTTTATATCTGATTCAATCTATTCGTTATTTTTTTCCAAGGTATTTTTATTATTTCTATGCTTGTCTTTGTCACTTTTTCTTCATCTCAATTTACCTTACCTAACTTCAATCTATTCTTCCCGAAATTCTTCCAGGTATTTCTAGTCATTACTTTCATTACTGTCTTTATTACTTATTCTTACTCAATCTAAATTGGAAAATAAATAGCACTAAAGAAGAACCGAACATAGACGTGTGAAAAGATTAGTTAATTGAAAAGAAAGCACAAAAACAATAAAAGCTGAAAAATGAGGAACGAAGATTAGTTATAAATCTTGAACAAGAAAACAACAAAAGTTTATCATGAAGTTAATGAAAAGAAATAACTAGAAAATATAAGGAAAGAATAGATTAATTAGTTATTGATTAAATAAAATAGTACCAAAAAGACAAGCATAGAAGGTAATGAAAAATACCTAAAAAATAAGGAATAGACAGATTAGAGTTATACATGGAAGAAGCAAGAAAAGTACACAAAAGATACATAGAAGTTAATCAAAAGAAATAATCAGAAAAATAAGGAACATGAAGGATGGATTAGTTAGTTATAGATTGAACAAGAAAAGAACCAAAAGACGAGCATGTATAGTTAATAAAGAATAACTAGAAAATATATAGAACGAAAGGATAGATAGATTAGTAATATAAATTGAATAAGAAAAGTACTAAAAAGACAGGCATGAAGAGATAATAAGTAAATGAAAAGTATGGGCGAAGAAAAATGGAGTCAAGTTGAGTTATGGAATTGGAATAAAGAAAGAAAAGAACCAAAAGACAGCATGAGATTAAAAAAGAAGTGATTAGAAACTGCAAGGAACGAAGAATGGATTGCACTTAGTTATAAATTGGAATCAGAAAAGTACCAAAAAAGTGCCAGGCATAAAGTTAATGAAAAGAAATACGCTGGAAAAATAAGGAATGAAGAATAGATTGGTTGAGGTCATAGATTGAAATAAAGGAAAGTACTATGAACGAGCAAGAGTTAATAAAAGAAGTAAATGAAAATGAGAGAAAGAAAGAATAGATTAGTTAGTTATAAGTGTGGAATAAACACCAAAAAAAGAAGACAAGCATATAATCAAAAGAAATACCTGGGCTGATAAGGAAAGAAAAATAGATTAGTTAATTATAGATTGGAATACGAAAAGTACCCAAAAGACGAGCATACGAATTAAAAAAAATAAGTATCTGGAAAAACAAGGAAAGAATAGATTAGTTATTTATAGATTGGAATAAGAAAAATAAGGAACGAAGAATAAATTAGTTAGTTATAGATTGCAATGAGAACAGCACCAAAAAGACAAGCATACAAGTTAATAAAAAGAAATGACTAGAAAATATAAGGAAAGAAAAATAGATTAGTTAGTTATAGATTGGAATAAAAACTGCACGAAAAAGAACAAGCATAAATTTAATAAAATAAATAACTAGAAAATATAAGGAAGAGAAATAGATTGATTAGTTATAGACTGGGAAAGAAAAAGTACCAAAAGACGAGAACATAAGAAGTTAATGAAAAAGTAAATAAATAAAATGGAAATGAGAATAGATTAGTTAGTTATAAATTGGAATAGAAAAGCACTAAAAAAAAGAGAAGCATACAAGTTAATAAAAAGAAATAATTAGAGAAAAATAAGGAACAGGTCAGTTATTTAGTTATAGATTGGAATAGAAAAGTACCAAAAAGACAAGCATAGAGTTAATAAAAGAAATAACTAGAAAAATACCAAGGAAAGAAAATCGATTGGTTACTTATAGATTGGAATAGAAGAGTACCAAAAAAAGCGAGGCATAAGCTAATAAAAAGAAATACCTGGAAAATGAGGAAAAGAAGAATAGATTAGTTAAATTATAGAATTGGAATAAGAAAAGCACTAAAAAGACAGGCATACAAGTTAATACAGGAAATACCTCGAAAATAAGGAACGAAATGGAATAATTAATGCTCTAACAAACTGTTCTTCGTTCATATTTTCTAGTTATTTCTTTTATTAACTTATGCTCGTCTTTTGGTTCTTATTCAATTATAACTAACAAATCTATTCTTGTTCCTTATTTTCTTTTTTCTTTTTATTAACTTCCATGCTTATCTTTTTACGTTGTTATTATTTCAGTTTATAACTAACTAATCTATTCGTTCCTTATTTTCAGTTAATTTTCTTTCATACACTTCTATCCTGTCTTTTGCTTTTCTTTATTCCAATCTATATCTCTAATCCTTTTCGTTCCTCATATTTTCTAGTTATTTCTTTTATTAACCTCTGTAGGTATTTTTCTTATTACCTTTACTAACTAACTTAATCTATTCTTTATTCCTTATATTTTCTAGTTATTTCTTTTATTAACTATACTTGTCTTTTGGTTCTTTTCTATTTCAATTTATAACTAACTAATCATCCTTCGTTCCTTATTTTTCTAGTTATTTCTTTTCATTAACTTCTATGCTCGTCTTTTTTGTACTTTCTTATTCCAATTTATAACTAACTAATCTATTCTCTTTCCTTATTTTCTACTTATTTCTTTTCATTAACTTCTATAATTGCCTTTTAGTACTTTTCTTATTTTCAATCTATAACTAATCTTTCTTCTTCAAGTCCCATATTTTTCTTCTTATTTCTTTTATAAACTTCTATACTCTCTTTTTTGGTACTTCTTATTCTGTTTTATAACTAACTAATCTATTTTTCGTTCCTTATTTTTCTGCTATTAACTTCTGGTATATATTTCTTTTCATTAACTTCTATGCTCGTCTTTTTGGTACTTTTCTTATTCTAATTATAACTAACTAATCTATTCTTCGTTCCTTATTTTTTCTTCTTATTTCTTTTCGATGCTTGTATGTATCTTTTGTATTTTCTTATTTAACTAACTAATCTATTCTGTTCCTTATTTTCTTCTTATTTATTAATGCTTCTATGCCTATCTTTTAGTACTTTTTTCTTCTTCAATTTATAACTAACAATCTTCTTTCCTTATTTTTCTATTTATTTCTGTTTATTAACGTCTATGCTCGTCTTTTTGGTACTTTTCTTATTCAATCTATAACTAACTAATCTATTCCTTCCTTACTTTCAGATTGTTCTTTTTCATTAACTTATGCTCGTCTTTTGGTACTTTTCTGAATTCAATCTATTACTAACTAATGTATTATTTTTTCATATATTTTTCTAGTTATTTCTTTTATTAACTTCTATTCTTGTCTTTTTGGTGCTTCTCTTATTCCAATCTATAACTAATTAATCTATTCTTTCATTATTTTTCCAGATATTTCTTTTTATAATTTCGTATGCTCGTTTTTTTGGGTACTTTTCTTATTCCAATTAATTACTAACTAATCTTTTCTCTTCATATATATTCTAGTTATTTCTTTTCATTAACTTCTATACTAGTCTTTTGTATTTCTTTTCTTATTCCAATTTATAACTAATCTATTCTTGTTCCTTATATTTTCTAGTTATTTCTTTTTATTAACTTGTGTGGCTGTCTTTTTTGGTGCTTTTCTTATTCTAATTTATAACTAACTAATCTATTCTTCTTTCCATATTTTTCTATTTATTTCTTTTCATTAACTTCTATGCCTGTCTTTTTTAGTTCTTTTCTTATACCAGTCTATAATTAACTAATCTATTTTTCTTTCCTTATATATTCTAGTTATTTTTTGTTAACTTCTATGCCTGTCTTTTTTAGTGCTTTTCTTATTCTAATTTATAATTAACTAATCTATTCCTTCTTTATTTTTCCAGGTATTTCCTTTTATTATTTTTATGCTCGTCTTTTTGGTGCTTTTCTTATTCCAGTTTATAACTAACTAATGTATTCTTCCCTTATTTTTCCAAGTATTTCTTTTTATTAACTTGCATGCTTGTCTTTTTGGTACTTTTCTTATTCCAATTTATAACTAACTAATCTATTCTTCG
This sequence comes from Eriocheir sinensis, assembly GCF_024679095.1. Classification (NCBI taxonomy): domain Eukaryota; kingdom Metazoa; phylum Arthropoda; class Malacostraca; order Decapoda; family Varunidae; genus Eriocheir; species Eriocheir sinensis. The sequence goes on along the minus strand of NC_066573.1, from coordinate 8,501,591 downwards.
TTCATATTTTCTTTTTATTTCTTTTTATCAACTTCTATTCTTGTCTTTTTTGTGCTGTTCTTATTCCAATCTATAACTAACTATTATATTCTTTCCTTATTTTTCCAGATATTTCTTTTTATTAATTCGTATGCTCGTCTTTTGGGTATTTTTCTTATTCCAATCAATAACTTAATATATTCTTTCATTTATATTTTCTAGTTATTTCTTTCATTACTTCTATACTCGTCTTTTGGCCTTTTCTTATTCAGTCTATAACTAACTAATCTATTCTTCGTTCCTAATTTTTCTTTTATTTCTCTTTAATGTATAACTTCTTTGCTTGTTTTTTGGTGCTGTTCTTAATCCAATATATAACTAACTAATCATTTTTTTGCTCCTTGTATTTATATATATCAGTTTTTATTAACTTGTATGCGTGTCTTTTTTTTGGTTCTTTTCTTATTCAAATTTATAACTAACTAATCTATTCCTTCCTTTTTTTTCCAGGTATTTCTTTTATTATTTCTATAGCATCTTTTGGTGCATTTCTTGTTCCAATTTATAACTAACTAATCTATCCTTCGTTCCTTATTCTTCCAGGTATTTCTTTTTATTAACTTGTATGCTTGTCTCTTTGGTACTTTTCTTATTCCAATTTATAACTAACTAATCTATTCTTCGTTCCTTATTTTTCTAGTTATTTCTTTTCATTAAACTCTATGCTTGTCTCTTTGGTACATTAGTTATTCCAGTTAATAACTAACTAATATATTCTTTGTTCCTTATTTTCAGTATTTCTTTTTTTAACATATGCTCGTCTTTTGGTAGTCTTCTTATCCCAATCTATAACTAACTAATCTATTATTCTTATTTTATTTTTCCAGGTATTTATTTTTATTAACTTCTATGCTTGTCTTTTCGGTACTTTTCTTATTCCAATCTATAACTAAATAATCTATTTTTTGCTCCTTATATTTCTATTTATTAAGTTGTATGCTTGTCTTTTTTGGTTCTTTTCTTGTAAAATTTATAACTAATTAATCTATTCGTTCCTTATTTTTCCAGGTATTTCGTTTTATTATTATTTCTATACTCGTCTTTTGGTGCTTTTCTTATTCCTATTTATAACTAACTAATCTATTCTTCCCTTAATTTTCCAGGTATTTCTTTTCATTAACTTATGTGCCTGTCTTTTGGTGCCCTTCTTATTTCCAATCAAATTGGAATAAGAAAAGAACAAAAGACAGACGATTAATGAAAAGAAATAAATATAGAAAGAAAATAGATTAGTTAATTATGAACTGCACAAAAAAAGCAAATGAAACATTCAAGTTAATAAAAGAAATAACTAGAAAATATAAAGAACGAAAATAAATTAGTTAGTTATAAATTGGAATAAAAAAGAACCCAGAACGAGCATAGAGATTAATAAAAGAAATAACTGAAAATATAAGAAAGAATAGAATGGTTAGTTACTGATTGGAATAGAAAAGTACAAAGACGAGCAACATAATAAAAGTAATCTGGAAAAATAAAAGAATAGATTAGTTAGTTATAGATTGAATAAGAAAGCACAAAAGACAAACATACAAGTTAATAAAAGAAATGAGAAGAAAAATAAAGAACAGAAAATGGATTAGTTAATAATAGATTGAATGAAAAGCACAAAAGACGAGCATATAAGTTAATAAAAAACTGAAAATAAGGAACGAAGGATAGATTATTAGTTATAGATTGAATAAAAGTACTAAAAAGACGAGCATAGAGTTAATAAAAAGAAGTAAATGAAAAATATGGAAAGAAGAATGGATTGATTACTTATAAATTGAAAAGCAAAAGTTAATTTTGAAATAACTAGAAAATATAAGGAAAGAAAAATGATTAGTTAGTTATAAGTGGATTAAGAAAGCACTAAAAAGACAGGCATAGAGTTAATAAAAAACTACAAAAATAAGGAACGCAGATAGATTAATTAATTATATTGGAATGAAAAGCACAAAAGAACAAGTTAATGAAAAGAAATACAAAATATAAGGAACGAAGAATAGATTGGTTGATTATAGTGCAATAAGAACAACGCAAAAAGACAACCAAGTTAATAAAAGAAATAACTGAAAATAAGGAACGAAGAATGAATTATGGTTATAAATTAGAATAAGAAAAGTACCAAAAGAAGAATAGAAGTTAATGAAAAGAAATACCTGGAAAATAAGGGAAAAATGGAGTTGGTTATAAGTGTAATAAGAAAAGAACCAAAAGACGAGCACAGAAAAGAAATACCTGGAAAAATAAGGAAAGAATAGTTTGAATAGTTATAAATTGAATAGAAAGGCAACAAAAAGACAAGCATACAGGTTAATAAAAAGAAATTGGAAAAACAAGGAAAGAATAGATTAGTTAGTTATAAGTAGAATAAGAAAAGTGCCAAAAAGACAAACACAAGTTAATAAAAAATGACTGAAAAATGTGAAAGAAAAATAGATTAGTTGAGTTATAGATGGAATAAAAACTGCACCAGAAGAAAGCATAGAAGTAAATAAAATAAATAACTAGAAAAATATAAGAAAGAGAAATAGATGAGTTAGTTATAGATTGGAATAAAAGCTATAAAGACAAGCACAGAGGTTAATGAAAGAATTAACTGGTAAACAGATAGAATAGAATGATTGGTTATGGGCTGGAATTAAGAAATTGCCAAAAAACGACATAGAAGTGTGAAAAAGTAAATGAAAAATAAGAAAGCACCTAAAGACATAGAAGAAAAAAAAACAGAAACAATAAGGAAAGAAGAATGATTAGTTAGATTATTTCAATTTATATTCTTCTAGTTCTTTTTATTAATTCTATATCGTCTTTTATTCTTTTCTTATTCCATTTTATAACTAACAAATCTATACTTCGTTCCTTATTTTTCTAGTTATTTCTTTTTATTAACTTCTATGCTTTTCTTATTTCAATTTATAACTAACTAATCTATTCTTATTTCCATATTTTTCTATTTACTTCTTTTCATTAACTTCTATGCTCGCCTTTTTGGTACTTTTCTTAATTCCAGTCTATAACTAATTATTCTATTATTTATTATTATTATTATTTATTATTTTTCCCTTATTTTTCTAGTTATTTCTTTTCATTAACTTTTATTCCTGTCTTTTTGGTACTTTTATCATTCCAATCTTTAACTAACTTACATATTTTTCTTTCCTTATATTTTCTAGTTATTTCTTTTCATTAACTTCTATGCCTGTCTTTTTGTTACTTTTCTTATTCCAGTTTATAACTAACTAATCTATTCCTCGTTCCTTATATTTTCTAGCTATTTCTTTTTATTAACTTGTATGCTTGTCTTTTTTGGTGCTTTTATTATTCCAGTTTATAACTAACTAATATATTCTTCTTTCCATATTTTTTCTATTTACTTCATTTCATTAACTCGTCTTTTTTGTACTTTTCTTTATTCCAATCTATTACTAACTAATCTATTCTTCGTTCCTAATATTTTCTTGTTATTTCTTTTATTAACTTCTATGCTTGTCTTTTTTGGTTCTTTTCTTTTTCCAATCTATAACTAACTAATCCATCCTTCGTTCCATATTTTTCTAGTTATTTCTTTTTATTAACTTTTATGCTTGTCTTTTTGATACTTTTCTTATTCCAATATATAACTAACTAATCTATTCATTCCTTATTTTTCTAGGTATTTATTTTCATTACTTTCTATGCTTGTCTTTTTAGTACTTTTCTTTATTTTCAATCTATAACTAAATAATCTATTCTTTCCTTATATTTTCTAGTTATTTCTTTTCATTAACTTCTATGCTCTGTTCTTTTCTTATTCAATTTATAACTAATAATCTATTCCTCGTTCATATATTTTCTAGCTATTTCTTTTATAGTTAATAAAAGATGACTAGAAAATATAAGGAACGATGAATAGATGAGTTATAAATGAAGAAAACATAGAGTTAATAAATACCTGGAAAAATAAGGAAGAATAGATGGTAGTTATAGATTATAAAAGAGATGACTAGATTGGAATGAAAAAAGACAAGCATAAGTCTAGAAAATATAAGACGATGAATAAATTATAAATGGAATAAGAAAAGTACAAAAAACAGGCAGAAATTATAAAAAGAAATGCCAAAATAAGGAAGGAATGAATTTGTTAGTTATAAGTGGAATGAAGAAAAGAACCAAAAAGACAAACATCTAAATAGTAAAAGAAGTAAATAGATAAAATAAGGAGCAAAAATAGATTAATTGTTTATAGATTGAATGAAAATCACCAAAAGACAGGCATAAATTTAATAAAAGAAATACCTGGAAAATAAGGAACGAAGAATGGATTGATTGCTATAGATTGGGATAAAAAAGCAAGAAGACAAGCATATAAGCTAATGAAAGAAATAAGTAAAAAATAAGGAACGAAGATAGATTATTTAGTCATAAATTAGAATAAAAAGCACTACAAAGACAAGCATACAGAGTTAATAAAAAGAAATAACTAGAAGAATAAGGAACGAAGGAAAATTAGTTAGTTATAAATTGGAATAGAAAAGACAAAAAGACAAGCATACAAGTTAATAAAAGAAATAACTGAAAAAATATGGAAAAACAATGAATTAGTTAGTTATAGATTATAATGAGAAAAGTAAAAACTGAGCATAGAATTTAATAAAAGAAATACCTGCAAATATAAGGACAGAAATAGATTAGTTACAAATTGGAATAAGAAAACACTAAAAAGACAAGGATAAAGTTAGTGGAAAGAAATAAAGAAGGAAAAAAGGAATACAGAATAGATAAAGTTAGTTATAGATTGGAATAAGAAAAGCACAAAAAGACAATCGTAAAGTTAATGAAATTAAATAACTAAATAAATGAAACGATAATTGATTGAGTTGGTTATAGATTGGAATAAGAAAAGTACCAAAAGACGAGCATAGAAGTTAATAAAAAGAAATAAGTGAAAAATAAGGAACGAACAATAGATGAATTAGTTATACTAACTAATTCTATTAGATTCCTTATTTTTCTAGTTATTTCTTTTTATTAACTTCTATGCTCGTCTTTTTGGTTCTTTTCTTATTCCATTTTATAACTAACAAATCTATACTTCGTTCCTTATTTTTCTAGTTATTTCTTTTTATTAACTTCTATGCTTTTCTTATTTCAATTTATAACTAACTAATCTATTCTTATTTCCATATTTTTCTATTTACTTCTTTTCATTAACTTCTATGCTCGCCTTTTTGGTACTTTTCTTAATTCCAGTCTATAACTAATTATTCTATTATTTATTATTTTTCCCTTATTTTTCTAGTTATTTCTTTTCATTAACTTTTATTCCTGTCTTTTTTGTTCTTTTATCATTCCAATCTATAACTAACTTATCTATTTTTCTTTCCTTATATTTTCTAGTTTTTTCTTTTCATTAACTTCTATGCCTGTCTTTTTTGTACTTCTTCCATTTTATAACAAACTAATCTATTCTTCATTCCTTATATTTTCTAGGTATTTCTTTTTATTAACTTGTATGCTTATCCTTTTTGGTGCTTTTATTATTTCAATTTATAACTAACTAATATATTCTTCTTTCCATATTTTTTTCTATTTACTTCATTTCATTAACTCGTCTTTTTTGTACTTTTCTTTATTCCAATCTATAACTAACTAATTTATTCTTCGTTCCTTATATTTTCTTGTTATTTCTTTTATTAACTTCTATGCTTGTCTTTTCTGGTTCCTTTCTTTTTCCAATCTATAACTAATTAATCTATTCATTCCTTATTTTTCTAGGTATTTATTTTCATTACTTTCTATGCTTGTCTTTTTAGTACTTTTCTTTATTTTCAATCTATAACTAACTAATCTATTCTCTCCTTATATTTTCTTGTCATTTCTTTTCATTAACTTCTATGCTCGTCTCCTTGGGTTCTTTTCTTATTCCAATTTATAACTAACTAATCTATTCCTCGTTCCTTATATTTTCTAGCTATTTCTTTTTATAGTTAATAAAAAGAGATACTTAGAAAATATAAGGAACAATAATTAGTTAGATTGAATAAAGACAAACATAGAAGTTAATGAATAAATACCTGGAAAAATAAGGAAGAATATATTAGTTAGTTATAGATTGCAATAAAACAGCACCAAAAGACAAACGCTATAATAAAAGAGATGACTAGAAAATAAGGGAAGAATTGATTAGTTGAATATAGATTGAGAAAAGCAAAAAAGACAGGCATAGAAAGTAATAAAAACTAGAAAATAAGGAACGATGAATTAGTTAATTATAAATGGAATAAGAAAAGTACAAAAAATAGGCACAGAAGTTAATGAAAAAGAAATACTGGAAAAATAAGGAAGGAATAGATTAGTTAGTTATAGAATTGAATAAGAAAAGAACCAAAAAGACAAGCATAAAATAGTAAAAGAAGTAAATAGATAAAAATAAGGAGCAAAAAATAGATTAGTTATTTATAGATTGGAATAAGAAAATTACCAAAAAGACAGGCATAGAAGTTATTAAAAGAAATACCTGGAAAATAAGGAACGAAAAATAGATTAGTTACTATAAATTGAACAAAAAAGCATAAAAAGACAAGCATAGAAGCTAATGAAAAGAAATAACTGAAAAAATAAGGAACGAAAGAATAGATTAGTTAGTTATAGATTGGAATAAGAAAAGCACTAAAAAGACAAGCATACAAGTTAATGAAAAGAAATAACTAGAAAAAGGAACGAGGAAAAATTAGTTAGTTATAAATTGGAATTAGAAAAGAACCAAAAGACAAGCATAGAAGATAATAAAAAGAAATAACTAGAAAATATAAGGAAAGAAAAATAGATTAGTTAATTATAGATTGGAATAAGAAAAGTACCAAAAAGACGAGCATACAAGTTAATGAAAAGAAGTAAATAGAAAAATAAGAAAAGCACCAAAAAGACAAGCATAGAATATAATTAAAAGAAATACTTGAAAATATAAGGAAAGAAAAATAGATTAGTTACTTATAAATTAGAATAAGAAAAGCACTTAAAAAGACAAGCATACAAGTTAATGAAAAGAAATAACTAGAAAAATAAGGAACGAAGAATAGATTAGTTAGTTATAGATTGGAATAAAGAAAAGTACTAAAAAGACGACCATAGAAGTTAATAAAAAGAAGTAAATAGAAAAATATGGAAAGAAGAATAGATTAGTTACTTATAAATTGGAATAAAAAAAGCACCAAAAAAGAAAAGCTTAGAAATTAATTAAAAGAAATAACTAAAATATAAGGAAAGAAAAATTGATTAGTTAGTTATAAATTGGATTAAGAAAAGCACTAAAAAAGACAGGCATAGAAGTTAATAAAAAAAAACTAGAAAAATAAGGAACGCAGAATAGATTAGTTAGTTATAGATTGGAATAAGAAAAGCACAAAAAAGACAGCATACAAGTTAATAAAAAGAAATACCTGGAAAATATAAGGAACGAAGAATAGATTAGTTAGTTATAGATTGCAATAAGAACAGCACCAAAAAGACAAGCATACAAGTTAATAAAAAGAAATGACTAGAAAATATAAGGAACGAAGAATAGATTACTTAGTTATAAATTGGAATAAGAAAAGTACCAAAAAGACAGGAATAGAAGTTAATGAAAAGAAATACCTGGAAAAATAAGGGAAAAATAGATGAGTTAGTTATAAATTGTAATAAGAAAAGAACCAAAAAGACGAGCATAGAAATAATAAAAAGAAATACCTGGAAAAATAAGGAAAGAATAGTTTAGTTAGTTATAAATTGGAATAAGAAAAGCACCAAAAAGACAAGCATACAGGTTAATAAAAAGAAATAACTGGAAAAACAAGGAAAGAATAGATTAGTTAGTTATAAATTGGAATAAGAAAAGCACCAAAAAGACGACCACACAGGCTAATAAACAGAAATAACTAGAAAATGTAATGAAAGAAAAATAGATTAGTTAGTTATAGATTGGAATAAGAAAAGTACCAAAAAGACAAGCAAACAAGTTAATAAAAAGAAATGACTAGAAAATATAATGAAAGAAAAATACATTAGTTAGTTATAAATTGGAATAAGAAACGCACTAAAAAAGACAGGCATGAAAGTTAATGAAAAGAAATAACTAGAAAATATAAGGAACGAATAGAAGATTAGTTAGTTATAGATTGGAATAAGAAAAGCACCAAAAGACGAGCATAGAAGTTAATAAAAGAAATAACTAGAAATATAATGAACAATAAATTAGTTAGTTATAGATTGGAATAAAGAAAGTACCACAAGACTAGCATATAAGTTAATGAAAGAAATAATGAGAATAATATTGAAAAAAATAATTAGTTTGTTATATATTGGAATAAGAACAGCACAAAAAGTACAACCATACAAGTTAATAAAAAGAAATAACTAGAAAAATAAGGAAAAAATAGATTACTTAGTTATAGATTGGAATAAGAAAAGCACCAAAAAGACAAGCATACTAGTTAATAAAGAAATAACTAGAAAATGTAAGGAAAGAATAGATTAGTTAGTTATAGATTTGAATAAGAAAAGTACCAAAAAGACAGGCATAGTAGTTAATAATTAGAAATAACTAGAAAATATAAGGAAAGAAAAATAGATTAGTTCGTTATAGATTGAAATAAGAAAAGTACCAAAAAGACAAGCATAGAAGTTAATGAAAAGAAATAACTAGAAAATATAAGGAAAGAAAAATAGATTAGTTAGTTATAGATTGGAATAAGAAAAGTACCAAAAAGACGAGCATACAAGTTAATAAAAAGAAATACCTGGAAAAATAAGTAATGAAAAATAGATTAGTTACTTATAAATTGGAATAAGAAAAGTACCAAAAAGACAGGCACAGAAGTTTATAAAAAGAAATACCTGGAAAAATAAGGAACGCAGAATAGATTAGTTAGTTATAGATTGCAATAAGAACAGCACAAAAAAGACAGCATACAAGTTAATAAAAAGAAATGACTGGAAAATATAAGGAACGAGGAATAAATTACTTAGTTATAAATTGGAACAAGAAAAGTACCAAAAAGACGAGCATATATGTTAATGAAAAGAAATACCTGAAAAAGTAAGGAAAGAATAGATTAGTTAGTTATAGATTGGAATAAGAAAAGAACCAAAAAGTCAAACATAGGGGTTAATGAAAAGAAATAACTAGAAAATATAAGAAAAGAATAGATTAGTTAGTTATTGATTGGAATAAGAAAAGTACCCAAAAGACGAGCATACGAATTAATAAAAAAAAATATCTGAAAAAATAAGGAAAGAATAGATTAGTTAGTTATAGATTGGAATAAGAGAAGGACCAAAAAGACAAGCATAGAAGTTAATAAAAAGAAATAACTAGAAAAATATAAGGAAAGCAAAATAGATTAGTTAGTTATAGATTGGAATAAGAAAAGTACCAAAAAAGATGAGCATAGAAGTTAATAAACAGAAATAACTAGAAAATTAAGGAAAGAAGAATAAATAAGTTAGTTATATATTGGAATAAGAAAAGCACTAAAAAAGAGAGGCATAGAAGTTAATAAAAGAAATACCTCGAAAATAAGGAACGAAGAATAGATTAGTTACTTATAAATTGATATAAGAAAAGCACTAAAAAAGACAAGCATCGAAGTTAATGAAATGAAATAACTAGAAAATATAGAGAAAGAAAAATAGATTAGTTAGTTATGAATTGGAATAAGAAAAGTACCAAAAAAGACAAGCATACAAGTTAATAAAAAGAAATAACTAGAAAAATAAGGAACGAAGGATACATTAGTTAGTTATAGACTGGAATTAGAAAAGAACCGAAAAAGACAAGCATAAAAGTTAATGAAAAGAAATAACTAGAAAATATAGAGAAAGAAAAATAGATTAGTTAGTTATAAATTGGAATTAGAAAAGTAGCAAAAAAGACAGGCATAGAAGTTAATGAAAAGAAATAACTAGAAAATAAAGAACGAGGAATGGATTAGTTAGTTATAAATTGGAATAAGAAAAGTAACAAAAAAGACAGGTACAGAGATTAATGAAAAGAAATAACTAGAAAATATAAGGAAAGAATAGATTAGTTAGTTATTGACTGGAATAAGAAAAGTACCCAAAAGACGAGCATACGAATTAATAAAAAGAAATATCTGGAAAAATAAGGAATGAATAGATTAATTAGTTATAGATTGGAATAAGAATAGCACCAAAAAGACGGGCGTACAAGTTAACAAAAAAATAACTAGAAAATAAAAGGAACGAAGGATAAATTAGTTAGTTGTAGATTGGAATAAGGAAAGTACTGAAAAGACGAGCATAGAAGTTAATGAAAAGAAGTAAATAGAAAAATATGGAAAGAAGAATCGATTAGTTATATATAAATTGGAATAAGAAAAGCACCAAAAAGACGAGCATACAAGTTAATAAAAGAAATAACTAGAAAATAAAAGGAACAAAGGATAGATTAGTTAGTTATAGATTGGAATAAGAAAAGCACAAAAAAGACAAGCATACAAGTTAATGAAAATAAATACCTGGAAAATATAAGGAACGAAGAGTAGATTAGTTAGTTATAGATTGCAATAAGAAAAGCACCAAAAAGACGAGCATAGATGTTAATAAAAAGAAATGACTATAAAATATAAGGAACGAAGAATAGATTACTTAGTTGTAAATTAAAATAAGAAAAGCACTTCTTTCGCTGCATTCATCGTCAACAAACGAAAACCCTTATGCATTATCCCAACAACAATAAAATAAAATTACTGATAAGTGCCCGACACACACACACACACACACACACACACACACACACATATATATATATATATATATATATATATATATATATATATATATATATATATATATATATATATATATATATATATATATATATATATATATATATATATATATATATATATATATATATATATATATATATATATATATATATATATATATATATATATATATATATATATATATATATATATCGAATTTAGATAAACATAACTGAGTTGCGCAATTACTGCTGAGTCCAACGGTACCAATTAAAGTGGTCTGTCGAGAATAAGAGACGAGCTATGACGAAGAAAATACAAGTGTGTAGCGTCACGGCGGACATGAATGGCATGTGAGTGAGGGAGGGGTGCAGCCAATCACAGGAGCCGTAACAAACGCTGCCTAGGCGGCTGATGAACAGGCTCCGTCAACAGACCATTGTCACTTTTTTCTTATCATTTTCCTTACGAATTTAAGAGCGTATTCACCTTGGTTTCGCTCCTTCCTACTCTATATCGTTGTTCATTGAGCCCACAAAGTTTCATGCAGTTTCTTTTCTTTAGTTTTCCTCTCCGCTATTTAATTATGGTAAGGCAGCGTCACTTTCTTCTTTTATATTTTTCTCCCACATTCTGAAGTCTTGTCCTCTTGGTATCGCTCTTTACTGCTTCATTTCCTAGGTCATTTTAACCCTCAAAGTTACATTCAATATTGTTTCTTTAATTTCCCTCTCCGCTATTTAATTATGGGAAGTCAGCGTCAACTTTTTTTTCCTCTGTTTTCTTTTTTTCCTCCCCTCCTCCCTCCCTCCCTCGGTAACATGACATTCAATAAGAGAGCGAACTGGCGCGTCATGTAACCAGGGCTGGAATTTATGGCCTTTGTTAAGTTGCCTCCTGTTCTCTCTGATTTATATCGCTGCTTCCCTTCAACCTTTGCTAGCTCTTTTTTTTTTTTTTTTCTCTCTCTCTCATGCGCGAACGGACGGACACTCAATTGATTCCGTGTACTTTTTTTTCTTTCTCTTTCTTCTGCTTCTTCTTCTGTTTTGTTTTGTTTCTGGTCCGATTC
>NC_066573.1:8444744-8484744 GCF_024679095.1 Eriocheir sinensis | reverse complement strand
GAGAGAGAGAGAGAGAGAGAGAGAGAGAGAGAGAGAGAGAGAGAGAGAGAGAGAGAGAGAGAGAGAGAGAGAGAGAGACAGACAGACAGACGTACAGACATTTAGAAAGACAGACAAAAGTACAAAACGACAAAGGGAAGGACTGATGAAAAGACAGACAGACAGGCTGGTAGGTGGCACAGACAGAGGTGACCCGCCGCTACTATACACAGGTGCGCATCGCTTCACTCACCTCAACACATACACACACACACACACACACACACACACACACACACACACACACACACACACACACTTGCAGGTTGAGCCCAAGCCTACCCAAGCTCAGAAACACGCCGAGGGAACACAGTGCTAAGCCGTGAGCCCAGAAAGTCGAAAATCCCATCTGAAAACACTGGAACTCCACCTTTATGGCAGACTATTGCATTATGGGTAGCACCTGTGCACACACGTACCCAGAGAGGCGAGGATTCCACCGTCTGAGCAGTGGGTTCGAATCCTGCTAACAGGCAGACACTTGGATTCTGAGTCGCGTCTGCAAATGGAATGACGTTTTTGGAGGGCCTATGAGAGAGAGAGAGAGAGAGAGAGAGAGAGAGAGAGAGAGAGAGAGAGAGAGAGAGAGAGAGAGAGAGAGATGGAAAGGAGAGAGAGGAAGGGAGAGAGAGAGAGAGAGAGAGAGAGAGAGAGAGAGAGAGAGAGAGAGAGAGAGAGAGAGAGAGAGAGAGAGAGAGAGAGAGAGAGAGAGAGGAGGGGGGTGGGGGTAAGGGGAAGGCCAGAAATGCAAGAGGCAGGCGGGGAGGGCGAAGGGACACTTGTCATTTTCAGGTGTTGAGACTAATTCGGGAAGCGGGCGAGCCGCGTCCCTTGTTGGCTGATGAGGTGATTAGAGGAGGGAGGGAGGAGAGAGAGAGAGAGGGAGAGAGAGAGAGAGAGAGAGAGAGAGAGAGAGAGAGAGAGAGAGAGAGAGAGAGAGAGAGAGAGAGAGAGAGAGAGAGAGAGAGAGAGAGAGAGAGAACAAGGCATATGGAATGATAGACAAAGATTGACAGACTTAACAGGAAGAATGAAAACACAGACAGAAAGAGACAGACAGACAGTAAAACAAGGACAGAAACAGACAAACAGACACACACACATAGAAAATACAGACATACAGATTGTTTAGTAGGCGAAGAAAATGGAAGGAAGAAGAAAAGGAGACAGACAGACGATCAGACAGACAGACAGACAGACACAAACCAGACCTCTGAATTATAGTGTACGTGCGTGTCTGTCTGTCTGTCTGTCTGTCTGAATAATAGTGTATATGTTTGGGTTTTTTTCTTTTCTACGTGCATTCCTACCTCTGTGTGTTTATGTATGAAAACTATATAAAAAAATGTGAGTGTGTGTGTGTGTGTGTGTGTGTGTATGTGGGAAGAAGGGAAGGTGGAAGAAGAGGAAGAAGAGGAGGAGGAGGAGGAGGACCAGTATGTGTGTATATGTGTGTGTGTTTGCATGTAGAAGGAAGGGGAAGAAATGGAGGAGGAGGAGGAGGAAGAAGAAGAAGAAGAAGAAGAAGAAGAAGAAGAAGAAGAAGAAGAAGAAGAAGAAGAAGAGGAGGAGGAGGAGGACAAGCATGTGTGGCGTATATGTGTGAGAAGAAGGAAGAGGAAGAAGTGGAGGAGGAAAAGGTGAAGGAAAAGTTAGAAGAGGAGGAGGAGGAGGAGGAGGAGGAGGAGGTGCATGTGTGTTTGTGTGTGTGTGGGGAGAAGGAAGAGGAAGAACTAAAGTAGGAGGAGGAGGAAGAGGAGCAAGAGGAGGAGGAAAGGTGAAGGAAAAGACAGAAGAGCAGGAGGAGGAGGAGGAGGAGGAGGAAGAGGAGGAGCAAGAGGAGGAGGAGGTACGTTAGTAATATGAGATGCGTTTAAAAGGCCCGAATTATCCTCTCTCGGCCCCACCCTCCTCAACAATCCTTACCCCCCCCCCTCGCCCATCCCCTCACCTGCCCGCCCCCCGCCCCCCGCCCCCCTTGCGTCCATACCTACGCCCTGCCGCCGCGATGCCCAAACAGGTGTCTCCGCGCCCCACCGCCGCCGCCGCCGCTCCATATGGGTCAGGCCGGGTACGCCGCGTCGACGACACACCCAGGTCATCCCGACGCCCTAAAGGAGGCACTGAGCGAAGGACAAAAAAAGGGAACACTAGGACTAAGGAGAGAGGGGAAAGAAGAAGAAGAAGAAGAAGAAGAAGAAGAAGAAGTTAAAATTGGACAAAAAAAAGATGAGTAGGTGTAGATGATGAATGAGGAAGTGAAGGAAAGGATGAGAGAGAGAGAGAGAGAGAGAGAGAGAGAGAGAGAGAGAGAGAGAGAGAGAGAGAGAGAGAGAGAGAGAGAGAGAGAGAGAGAGAGAGAGACTTATATATAGGGAAATAAACAGAGACAGAACCAAAAACATGAAAAAGGAAAGAAAATTAAAACTAAGAAACGAGAAAAAGACAAACAGAACAGAAACAGAGAGAGAGAGAGAGAGAGTCACCAGGAAGGCACTGCAGCTGTCCCCGAAAATCCCCATGCAGTGTTGCCAACGTTCCTCTCGGCTGGCGAAGGGGCGTGAGGGAGGTGGCGGCTTGCGGCGGGGCTTAGGGTGAGGGTTCTGGGGCGTCCCAATCAGCATACCGACTAGGAAGGCCGCGTCTGTTACCTGCGTCCGTGCCCTTGAGTCTCGCACGCTTTGGCAACGCACGCCTAATGCCCAGTCTTCGTTTTGGCAGCTAAAATATGCCGACGCGGAAACTCGTTATCTTTTATGAGAGTTAAACACCGCGCTGTCCGGCCTGGAGATGGCGACGGGGACACCTGCCCACACCTGCCACCTATACCTGCCCGTTTGCCGCCCCACCTGGTACACCTGCATAGATATCGACAGGTGTTATTCGCTCTCCCGTGTATATCTTAACCTGTTTAGAGTTGGAATGTGTTTGGAATGATTTTGATTGTTTTCTTTCTCTCTTTTTTTGTACGTTTGCCTCCCATGATACACCTGCATATATAAAGACAGGTGTTATTTACTCTCCCGTATATACCTTGACCTGTTTAGAGTTGGAATGTGTTTGGAATGATTTTGATTGTTTCCTTAATTTTTTTTGTACGTTTCCCGCCCGTGATACACCTGCATAGATAGCCACAGGTGTTGTTTTTGCCCTCCTCCTATAACTTGACCTGTTTAAGAGTGGGAAGGTGTGTGGGTATATTATGAATGGTTTGATTTTTTTTGTCGTTTTTCTGTTGTGTTTGGAAATGTGAATGTTAAGACTTTGAGAGTAATGCATTTTTAAGACGTTTGTAAGCCCTTCTCCCTCCTCCTCCTCCTCTTCTTCTTCCTCCTATTTTTTTTTTCTGGGTTAAGTTTGATTGTTTTTTCTTCTCTGTCATATTTCTATTGCGTCTGAAAATGTGGGCGTTTTAAAGTAATGCGGTTTAAGACGTTGATAGACTCTTCTCCCTCTTCCGCCTCCTCCTCTTCTTCTTCTTTTTCTTTTTCTACTTCCTCCTCCTCCTCCTCCTCCTCCTCTTCATCTTGCCTCTCCGCTTCCTGGTCGAGTACAGAAGAGGACATCACCGTTTTTTTTAGCTCAGTTTTATTCCTTTCTTGGCCATTCCTGTTCGTGTCTAAATAGTGCAGGATTTTATGGTCACTTAAGAGAGCCGTGTATGTAGGGGCGGGAGGGGGGAGAAGCTGTGTGTGTGTGTGTGTGTGTGTGAATGGATGAGTGAGGAAAATAATGATGAATGGAAGTGTCAGAGAGGTAGTGAAGGGAAGGGAAGAATGAGAGGAATGGACGAGTTGAATGGAAGAAGTGAATCAGCGAGTGAGGAAGAAAAGGAGAGAGGAAAGGGGAGAAAGGAAGGAAGGAATGTAGAGGAGGAAGGAGAGAAGAAGGAAGAGAAAGGAGAAGGAGGGATGTCGCTGTTTGGGGGGGGGGGGGGAGAAGGAAGGATAATTAAAGAAGTGATTTATAGAGGCGCACACACACACACACACACACACACACACACACACACACACACACACAAGCACCCCCACCCTCCACACAGCCACCCCTACCCCACCACACACAGACACAACCCCCTACCCCTAATCCCCCACTCACACGCAACCCCCATCTCCCCCAACCCCCCTCCACTCACACGCACGCAAAGCCATCAAACAAAAACACACTCAGATCTCGTAACACCCAGAGTAAATGCCTAAACTTAATTGTATCTGCTTGGTGGCTAAGAGGAGTGTTAGGGCGAGTGGGAGGTATGCGGAGGGGAGAAAGAAGGATAAGGGGGAGGGGGGAGAGAAGGATAAGAGAGGAGGAGGGGGAGAAGAGGCTGGTGTGTGTGTGTGTGCGTGTGGAAAGGGTCTGGGCGGTATATCAGTGGTCTAAGACGGTCTGTGTCGCGATGATGGTGGTTACGTCTTTGTAACTTCGATAAATTCGGTAATAATATGAGATTAGACGAGACAGACGAAGCTTACGAAGTGGCTGCCTCCCCGGCCTCCCGCGCCCACTTTATGGCTTCTAATTACACGGATTCCATAAGATTATCGATCATTATTGAAGGGAATATGAGCGAGGCGGCGGCGGACATCTTGAGTACTGCGACGGAGAGGAGGAGGAGGAGGAGGAGGAGGCAAAAAGTTGTATATAGGCTCAAATCCAGGTGTGAAGCCCCCTCCTTCTTCTACTTCTTCCTCCTCCTCCTCCTTCTTTCTCCATGCTGCCGGCGCTCATTCAAGTGTTAGTGTACCTCTCTGTGTGTGTGTGTGTGTGTGTGTGTGTGTGTGTGTGTGTGTGTGTGAGAGAGACAGGCACAGACAGTCAAAAACAGACAGACAGACAAATGAAAGAGAAAAAATGGACTCAAGGCATTAAACAAAACTAAACAACGAGACAAACAACCAAACGGTCAACCATTCGGGCATCAACCAATTAAATAACTCACACCTAGCTATCTGTTTACCTGTCACTCCCTCGTCACTATCACTACCCCCATCCCCCCCATCCCCCCCATCCCCTTCACCCCTTCCTCTCTCACCCCCAACTTCCCTCCCCACTTAATCCATTCCCTCCCTCCCACTTACTCTTCTCCCTGCACTCTTTCCCTTCCCCTAACCTTCCTTCCCCCTTTCCTCTATTCCCCCTCCTTCCCCTTTTCCTCACCCCTTCCTCTCTCACCCCATCCCCCTAACCCCCAACTTTCCCTCCCCACTTAATCCATTCCCCACCTCCCACATACTCTTCTCCCTGCACCCTTTCCCTTCCCCTAACCTTCCTTCCCCCTTTCCCTCTCACTCCGTTCCCCCCTTCCCCCTACTTCCCCTTTTCCCATCCCTTCCCCCAACACCTCTCCCCCTCCCCAATCCCCCCTCCCCTCTTCCTCCTCTTCCCCTACTCCTTTCCCTCTCAACCCTTCCCTCTTCTCCCTCCCCTCCTTTCTCCCCTCACACATCCTTTCATGACCCCTTCCCCCTACTCTTCTTCCCCTCCCCATTCCCCCCTTCCCCTTCCTTCCCCTCACCGGGCCGGCACTCCTCCTGTTCCTGACCTTGGCACCGATAACAGGTGTCAACAGGTGGGGGGATATCCTGTCCGCTAAAACGTAATCATGTAACTTTAGATTACCGCCGGGAACACCTGAGTCTGTGCCCCCAGGTGACCGAGGCTGATTGAACGTAAGGAAGGTGTGGTATGTGTGTCTGTGTGTGGGGGAGAGGGGGAGGGGGAGAGGTTATGTGTGTGTTGGGGGTATGTCTGTGTGTGTGCCTGTGTGTGTGTGTGTGTGTGTGTGTGTGTGTGTGTGTGTGTGAGAGAGAGAGAGAGAGAGAGAGAGAGAGAGAGAGAGAGAGAGAGAGAGAGAGAGAGAGAGAGAGAGAGAGAGAAGAGGAAACAGCCGGAGACGTAGAATGTAAATACAGACATATGGATAGACAGACAGACAGACAAACAGACAGACAGAAAGACAAGGAAACAGACAGAAGAGACAGACACAGACAAATAAACAACCAGACAAAAGAAACGATAAAAAACAAACCAAAAATGACCCAACCAAACCCAAAAGTCTACGGTTCCTGCGCACCTAACTTCACTACCTCCCGCCACCCACACCGTCCCCCCACCAACCCTCCCGTCCCTGACCCTCCCACCCTTTGTCCACCTCCGCCGCCCATACACCTTGACCACCCGCCTTCCCCCTACCCCCCACCCCCGTAACCTGCCTTCCCTCGTCAGCCTCTGGGCAGGGCGGGGCGGGGAGAGCAGGGAGATAAGGAGGCATCAAGAAGGGGTTATCACAGAGAGGCGGAGAGGCAGGTAAGGGAGAGAGGGAAGGAAAAGGGATGCTGTACACCTTCCTCCTTGCTGCAGCCCTTGACCAGCCATCTCTCTCTCCTCTTCTCCTCCTGCCTTCCTGATGTACCCTTCTGACAGCGGCCTGCTCAATCACCCTCCTGCTGGGTATGTCCTGCTGTTGCTGTCTATCTGCTTTCCAAATGTTTATCCGTGTTTTTTTTTGTAGCTTTCTTGTTTGAGGATTTGGTGTTGGTGGTGATGATGGTGGTTAAGGAAGGGAAGGTTTTGGCGATGGGGAATATGGTTGATTAAGGAAGGAAGGGAGGAGGAGGAGGAGGAGGAGGAGGAGGAGGATGGAGAAGAAGGGAAGAGAGGGAGAGGAGGAGAGGAGGAAGAAAAGTGCATCACCGACACTAGTACGGCCGACATTGGGTCCTCCTCCTCCTCCTCCTCTCTCTGTGTGCAAATTGCGTCCTTCAAGAGTCCAAGGGATTAGCGCTGTGCTATCACCGTCCATCACTCTCTCTCTCTCTCTCTCTCTCTCTCTCTCTCTCTCTCTCTCTCTCTCTCTCTCTCTCAAAAAAAAAAAAGGTTTAAAGGGTAGAAAGGTGTGTTTTCCTAAGGTACCACAAGGAAGTGTGTCCAATAAGGGGCTGGACAGGTGAAACGTGAACCAGACGCCGATAATGACAGGTGTGCGGGGGGGGGGAGAGGGAGGGAAAGGGAGGCTGCATTGTGAGGGAGAGAGAAAGAACAGGTCACTCCCTCCCTCACCTATTCTCCCTCCTCCCTTTTTTTTGTGGGAGTGATAAATTTACCTGGAAAGACATATGGTGATGGGAAGGGTGATGGGGAAGCGAGGTGATAGGGAGGGGAAGGTATGGGTGATGGGAAGGGGGAAAGGGAGATAGGGGAGAAAAATGTAAGGGCAAGGATGGGGAGGAAAAAAAGTTAGGGAGTAGAGACAAAAAAAGGAGGAAAAGAAAATATTTTGGCCCTTTCCAATTAACCAAACACACACACACACACACACACACACACACACACACACACACACACACACCCCACACAACCCTTAACCCCTTCTCTTCCCTCAAACAGCGGGTATCTAAGTCTGACCCTTCCTCCTCTCTCTCCCCACTCTCACCTCCCCTCCCACACCTCCTCCCCTCAGCTCCCCTCCCTCCCCACCTCCTCCCACACTGCACTCACCCTCACCTCCACCCATACTAATACTTTATCCACCCCAACCCCCCCCCCTCCCCCTTACTACTTCTCCTCCTCCTCTTACTCCTCCTCCACTTCAGCCCTTCCTCACTCCTCCTCATCCTCCTTCTCCTCTTCTTCCTCCTCCTCCTCCTCCTCACATTATTCCTCCTTCTTCATTTCCTACTCTACCTGCTCTTCCTTCTCCTCCTCCTCCTCTTCCTCCTCTTCCTCCTTCTCATCCTCCCACGCCTACGCCCGATTTTCAAGTTCAGAGACACACACATACGCCTCTAAAGTTTGTGTGTGTATGTGTGTATGTACGTTTCTGTGTAGGCATCCCATACAGTCATGAGGAGAACGTACATAAACGCTTCTCGTTCCTATGTCGCTATTCCCTACACTCGCATCTCTATCGTGGACAAAACAAAATCAACAAAGAAAACAATGTGACCGAGTATGTTTGGTCTGACGTGAGAATTTGTGGTGTCATTTCGCATCCTAATTAAGCCTTCCTTCTTACCTGGGCCCTCATCACGTAGTATTAATTATAGCACCTGTCACGTGAAGAAAGGATCGAGGGGAGGGAGGCTATTGGCTATCCTGCATGGTGACGTCACTCCCTGCTCCACGGTGATTGGCTGCCTAGTGCGATGACGTCATGAAGTGAGATTGGACATTGGAGGGTTTTAAGTGGTGACGTAATAGTTGCAAGGGATTGAGAGTTTGTGATTGGCTAGTTGTGAAGCCTTGAACCTCCCTTTTGCCATCCCTTCCCTGCCTTCCCGTGTCTCCTCCGCCTCCCCTTCCCCTTCCTCCCCTTCCCTTCCCTTCCCCTTCCTCCCTTGCCAAGAATTCCTGTCATTTTAGAGTTCCTTGTTATGTTAGAGATCGTTGGTGTTGTATGGGTGATTGTGTTAAGTTTGTTTTTTCGTTCTCTCTCTCTCTCTCTCTCTCTCTCTCTCTCTCTCTCTCTCTCTCTCTCTCTCTCTCTCTCTCTCTCTCTCTCTCGTCGTTGTTGCTATTGTTGTTGTTCTTGTTCGTGTGTGTGTGTGTGTGTGTGTGTGTGTGTGTGTGTGTGTGTGTGTGTGTGTGTGTGTGTGTGTGTGTGTGTGTGTCCTCCAATTCATCAAAACTGTCACTTTTTTTACGACTTCTTCTCGCGACCTTGCTACGACCCTCACCCAGTCTGCCACCACCACCTCCACCACCACCACCACCACCTCCTCCACACACTCTTAAACCAGGACTCTCCCACGCTCAATGCAGTAACCTCCCCATATGTCTGCCCTTTCACTCCCCTTCCCTCCCCTTCCTCCCTCCCACATACACCACCTCCTCAGCACCACTCTTTAACACAACAGAGGGCGCCTGTCCCTCCACATCCCCCCTACAAGGTCTCCACCACCCCCTACCCCCGTCCTCTCTCCACCTCCTGCCCGGCCTGTCCTCTCTCTCCCTCCCTCTCTCCGTCTCCTTCTCTCCCACGCACCTTCTCCTCCCTTTATTTTTAATCCAAACAAATCATGAATAATCTTCTAAATAGCGTTATATGTACTTTCGTTATGCTCCTATACTCTCTCTCTCTCTCTCTCTCTCTCTCTCTCTCTCTCTCTCTCTCTCTCTCTCTCTCTCTCTCTCTCTCTCTCTCTCTCTCTCTCTCTCTCTCTCTCTCTCTCTCTCTCTCTCTCTCTCTCTCTCTCTCCCTCTCCCCCTCCCTCCCTTCTTCCCTCCACTCCACTCCCTTCTTCTCTCCACTCCACTCCACACACCCACACACAGACTTACTCACTCTCTTCTTATCCTCCCTCCCTCCCTCCCTCCCTTCTTCCCTCCACTCCACTCCCTTCTTCTCTCCACTCCACTCCACACACACACACACACACACACACACACACACACACACACACACACACACACACACATACGATTGATTATATTAGTTTTTATCGTTTCTATTGTGTCGTTTTGTTTGATTTAGCTTTCATTCGTGGTTGAGAGAGAGAGAGAGAGAGAGAGAGAGAGAGAGAGAGAGAGAGAGAGAGAGAGAGAGAGAGAGAGAGAGAGAGAGAGAGAGAGAGAGAGAGAGAGAGAGAGAACACATAATCTGCTTACTCATGGAGAATAAAACCCTGATTCGCGAAGGAGGAGGAGAGGGAGGATGGAGGAGGGAGAATAGGGAGATGAAATAAATTAAAAAGAGATCATGGTATGGGAATAAGGGTGGAGAATGTGGGAGGTGGCGTTGTGGTGATGGTGATGGAGTTACGATAGAAGTGGAAGAGGGAAAGACATATCAGAACAGTGAAGTGGAATTATGGAAGTGGAGGAGATGAAGTATAGGAAGAAAGGAGGTGGAGTAACAGATATCAAGTGGAGGTGGATAAGTGGAAGGAAATAAAAGTGGAAAAAAATGAAAAATAGACAAATAGCAGGTCATGAAAGGTAAAAAAAGAGAGGTGGAAGCGAATACAGGTGGAATATATGATAACGTGGAAACAGAGTGGAAGAAAAATGCTAAATATGGAACAGCTGAGACGAGAGAAAAAAATGTGGAGGATGAGTCATAATAAATAGCGTGGGAGTGAGGAGACAGAAGTGGAGGTGGAGGAGGGAGTGGAGGAGGAGGTGGTGGAGGAGGGAGAGACAGACGGCGGTGGAGGTACGGTACTAAAATGGAGAGATTGAGGTCAGGGGGTCATGGTGGAGGTGTGGGAGGTGGAGAAGTGGAGATAAATTGGTGGTGGAGGGGACGAATTAGCTGTGATGGGGAGGTGGAGACGAAGGAGAAGTGGAGGAAGGGTGGAAGAGAAGGAAGAATGGTGGACACGAGGGAGTTTTGATAAAGGAAAAATTCATATAAAGTTGAAAAAGTGGAGGAAAATGAGATATATGATAGGTGGAAGAGTACTTGAGGTGGAGTGGTGATGAAAGTGGAGTGGTGATGACAGTGGAGTGGTTATGAGAGTGGAGTGGTGATGAGGTGGAATGGTGATGAGGTGGAATGGTGCTGAGGGTGGAGGTGGTGGTGGTGGAGTGGTCTTTGTAGGATCAGAACCTCCACCTTATCCCCAAGAATCCCCAGGAGGGCGAATTAAAGGGTCGTATTAAGGGTGTTTCAGGACGTGTTGATCGCCTTTCTCTCTCTCTCTCTCTCTCTCTCTCTCTCTCTCTCTCTCTCTCTCTCTCTCTCTCTCTCTCTCTCTCTCTCTCTCTCTCATTCGTTTTTTTCTCGTTTTTTTCTTTTTAAATTGTTTTCCTTCGCTTATATTTCCCCTTTTTCATCCTTCCCATCTATAGCTCTCTTATTTTCTCATTTTACCTTATTCTCTCTCTCTCTCTCTCTCTCTCTCTCTCTCTCTCTCTCTCTCTCTCTCTCTCTCTCTCTCTCTCTCTCTCTCTCTCTCTCTCTCTCTCTCTCTCTCTCTCCTAAATCTCAATAAGTAGCTGTCTTCCCTCTTCTCTCCATTTCTATTTCACTCTCTACCTTCTGTCACATCCCTTCTACCTCCCTCTGTCTTACTCTTCCCTCTTTCATCCTTCGCTGCCTCCTTCCCTTTCCTCCTCCCTCATTCTCTACCCCTTCTCTCCCTCCCCTAATCCCTCCCTCTCCTTCCCAGCGCTATAACCGTAAGTAACAGAGACAAGCTGAACTGACTTTACAAAACGGAGGAGATATCTTGGGCGGGAGATAATCGTACAGCATCTCACTGACCTGACTTAACCTCGCTGTCTGTAGGGAGAGAAGGATGCTGAGAGGGATGGAGAGGGAAGAGGAAAGGGTTGGAGCTGGACTCACCTTCCCTTCCTTCCTCCTTACCTCCCTACCTACCTCCACTTAACCCCGCTGTCTGTAGGGAGAGAAGGATGCTGGGATGCTGGGGAAGGATAGAGAGGAGGGAGAGGAGAGAAGATAGGGGAGAGGAAAGGGTATAGGAGCTGGACATCCCTTCCCTTCCTTCCTCCTTACCTCCCATCCTACCTCCACTTAACCCCGCTGTCCGTAGGGAGAGAAGGATGCTGGGATGCTGGGGAGGGATAGAGAGGAGAGAAGATAGAGGAGAGGAAAGGGTATAGGAGCTGGACATGCCGTCCCTTCCTTCCTCCTTACCTCCCATCCTACCTCCACTTAACCCCGCTGTCTGTAGGGAGAGAAGGATGCTGGGATGCTGGGGAAGGATAGAGAGGAGAGAAGGATAGAAACTGGACACGGAGTTGGACATACCCTTCTTCTCTCCCTCCCTTCCTACCTCTCTACCTCCCTATCTACCTTCGTAATGGTGGGCGTTAGTATGTCTTCCCGCCCCCCGCCCCCCCGCCTCGCCCGCCCACCGCCGCCGCCCTAACTAGATAGATAATGTAGCCGCGAAGAGTTACTCGATGCTTCGTTAATTGTGGGATTGTGGCGGCGGGCGTGTGTGTGTACGTGTGTGTGTGTGGGGGAGGGAGGAAGGACTGGCCTGCACCTCCCCCTCTCTCTCTCTCTCTCTCTCTCTCTCTCTCTCTCTCTCTCTCTCTCTCTCTCTCTCTCTCTCTCTCTCTCTCTCTCTCTCTCTCTCTCTCTCTCTCTCTCTCTCGCTCTCTCTCTCTCTCTCTCTCTCTCTCTCTCTCTCTCTCTCTCTCTCTCTCTCTCTCTCCCTATTTTCTCTTTTGCCTTCCTTGTTGACTGTTTTTCTTTTTCTTTTGCTATTCCTCCTCCTCCTCCTCCTCCTCCTCCTCCTTCTGTTCTTCCTTTGCATCTTTTTCGTTGTTCTTCCTGTTCTCTTCTTTCTTCTATTCATCCTTGTCCTCCTTCTTCTTCTCATCATCTCCATCCTCTTTCTCACGCATCTTCGTTGTTTTCTTTATTTTCTTTTGCTTCCCTTCTCCATTTTCTTCCTCATATTTTCTTTCTCTTTTCTTTCTTCCTCGTTTTCGTCTTCTTTTTCCTCCTCTTTCTCCTCCTCCTCCAGCACTTTCTCTTACCTCCTCCACAGCCCACCCAGGATTTGCACTGCCCATCACCCCTTCCCGCCCACCTCTTCTTCTCCCCGTCTTCACCCCACCCCCCATTGCCCCCCTTCTCTCCTCCATCACCCTTCTTCCCTCTCCAGCCCGTCCCGTCCCTTCCCTTCCCTTCCCTTCAATACCTTATCATTCCCGTACCGTCTCTCTCCTTCCTATCCCTTCCAGTCCCTTAATTTTCCCTTCCCTTCCCTTCCCTTCCCTTCAATACCTTATCATTGCCTTGCCGTCTCTTCCTTTACCCTTTGTTTACCTTCCCTTCGTGTCCCTTCCAGTCCCTTCCATTCCAGTCTCTTCCCTTCCTTTCTTTTCCTTTCATATAATTTCATCTCTTTTATTCCCTTTGTTTACTTTTAATAGTTGGCTTGGTCTATAATTTTGTCTGGTTGTATGTCTTTCTTTCGTGTTTCGCCTTTCTCTCCCTTTTTCTTCCTTCTTCCTTTTTTTCTTCCTTTTCCTCTATGGCTGGGTGTATTAGGGCTCAGGGAAAGACGTCCATATCCCTGAGTCTTTAACCGGCCAAGAATGTCAACAAGGTGTGGAAGGAGGATGTAAAGGGCGGAGGAGGTGCCTTTCTCTCTCTCTCTCTCTCTCTCTCTCTCTCTCTCTCTCTCTCTCTCTCTCTCTCTCTCTCTCTCTCTCTCTCTCTCTCTCTCTCTCTCTCTCTCTCTCTCTCTCTCTCTCTCTCTCTCTCTCTCTCTCTCTCTCTCCCATCTTCCCTCTCCCACCTTCTCTTCCTCCTGACCATGACAGGCAACATTCAATTTTTTTTTTTTTTTTTTTTTTTTTTAGTGTGAGAAAATATTAATTTACTTGTTTTTTTATTATTTTTGTCTTTGTTCTTCTCTGCTTTCTCCATTTCCGTCTTTATCTGCTTCTGCTTTTTTTTCATTCCTCCTTTATTTATTTTTTTTCAACTTGTCTTTCCATATCTTCTTCCTACTCTTTCTCCTCCTCCTCCTCCTCCTTTTTCCTCTCCTTTTCATTCATTCTTTCTTAACACTTGTCTTTCCCTCTATTCTTCCTACTCCTCTTCTTTCCCCTCCTCCTTCTCCTCCTCCTCCTCATCCTCATCCTCATCCTCCTTTTCATTCTTCATTTTTTCATCCATCTTTCCTTCTTCTTTAACTCCCCGTCATTCTCCTCCTCCTCCTCCTCCTCCTCCTCCTCCTCCTCCGTAGCACACACACTCACAAAAAAAGAAACCCACAGCTTCGTGATAATTCCTTCTCGTGTTTGTTTTCACTCTTTTTGTCAAGCAGGGTGATGGGTGGGGTCTGGAGAGGAGTCAGAAAGAGATGGGGAGGGTGGGGGAGGGGAGGGTAGGCTGAGAGACGGATTAAGGGCGTGGGTCCGCTGGGGTGGGTAGGGAGGAGGTGGAGGGAAGGGTGGGAGAAGGGTAGGCCTGTGTTGTTTGGTCAGGCCGATGTGTGTTTGCAAATGTTTTCTCGCAAGAATTCAAGACGAGTATCGTGCTTAAGCCTTCCCGAAGAGGAGGAGGAGGAGGAGGAGGAAGAGTGGATGGAAACGATGAGGCGGATGAGACGAGACGGATAGAGTGGAAGAGATGTATGTTGTAGGATAAATGGGATAATAGGGAAGGAATAGGAGAAAGTCTTCTTAAACATCTCTACATCAGTTCTAACATTCTCTCCTTTCTACCAAGTCTTCTTAAACATCTTATCTCAGTTCTAACATCCTCTCCTTTCTACCAAATCTTCTCAAACATCTCTATCTCAGTTCTTACATCCTCTCCTTTCAACCAATTCTTATTTCTCTCTTACCTTTGCAACTCTTAAGTCTAACACTCCTTCAATCCTCCTCTATCTCGTCTTTAACTCTCCTCGTCCTCTCTATCTCATCTTATCCCCGCGTAACATCCCCTCACTCCTTCCTCCGCCCCCGCAGAGGCCCCAAACACCCATTGTGGACACGGCCGCCGCTGGAATGAATCTCTAATGAGCCTTGTGTGTCGCCCGCCCGGGAGGGACACCAACAGCCACCCCCTCCGAAACACTGCTCTCCGCCCCGTCGCTCCTCTGATGGATGTCCTCTCCCCCCTACCGCCGCCGCCGCCGCCACGAGAGGTAGGCCGCCCTTCGTCTTTTTTTTTCAATGTTCCTCCTTTTCCTCATTTTATATCGACACCAAAGGACACTAAAAATAAAAAGGTCTGCTAAACACCGCTTCTATAAACGAGAATTGGATAGAATGGACAGAAAAGAGGTCAAATTCGGGTGGACAGGTGTTTTCATACTCCCCTCGTGAAAGAGCTTAAGTCGTAGGCAGGAGGAAATACAGGCGAGGGAAGGGTGATCCAGAGTTTACCAGCGGAAGGGATGAAAGAATGGTGATGGGGGTTGACTCTTGCATAAGGGAATTGGACAGATTAAGAATGACCTAGAGTAGAAAGTGGTGTGTTGTGTGTGTGGAGGGGGAGGGGGAGGGGGCGTGCATGCAGTTAACAAGTTCAGAAGGGAAGTCACCTTGAAAATATCGAATTGTTGTCATTGTTGTTATTATTATTATTATTATTATTATTATTATTATTATTATTATTATTATTATTATTATTATTATTATTATTATTATCTCAACTGACATTTTCTTCAATATATATACCAAATGGGCCGTCCCCTTATTTTCTTTTTTTTTTCTTCTTCTTTTTCATCTTTTCTTCCTATTCTTCTTCGTTTTCTTTTTTTTTATTCTTCTCCTCCTTCTTGTCTTATCATACATTCACACATTCTCTCTCTCTCTCTCTCTCTCTCTCTCTCTCTCTCTCTCTCTCTCTCTCTCTCTCTCTCTCTCTCTCTCTCTCTCTCTCTCTCTCTCTCTCTCTCTCTCTCTCTCTCTCTCTCTCTCTCTCTTTAAATGTCGTTATTCCAGGCATGTGTACCTAAACTATTTCTGGACAGCAGGAGAAGGGTGAGGGACGAGGGAGGGAGAGAGGGAGGGAGGGAGAGAATGAGAGTAGAGAGAGAGGGAGAGGGAGTGAGTGAGGGAAGGAGAAGAGGGAGAGAATAGGAATAGGAAGAAGGTAGGAAGAAAATAGGAGAGAGGTGAGATACATATGAATAGAGAGAGAGAGAGAGAGAGAGAGAGAGAGAGAGAGAGAGAGAGAGAGAGAGAGAGAGAGAGAGAGAGAGAGAGAAGGTAGATGAGGAAGGAGAAGGGAAGAACGAAGAGAGTGGGAAATAGATATGGAAAAAGAAGATTAAAATAAGGAAGAGGAAAGAATATGAGAAGATGAGGATTGGAAATGAAGGAAGGAAGAAGGAAATTAGCAAGAAAGAGGAAGAAAAAAGAAAAAAGTAAAGAAAGACATAGAAAAAAAACTTAATAAGAGTGAAATAATGAATAGACAAAAATATATAATAGCAAGAATAAAAGGGAAGACTATTAAAGAAATAAGAGAGGAAGAGAGATGAGTGGAAAGGATGGGAAGGAAAAAAGGAAGACGTAGGAGGATTAAAAAGAATGCGAGGAGGAATGAAAGAATGGAGGAGTAGAGAGAAGGAACACATTTAGAGAAAGAAAGAGAAGAGGGAGGGGAAGGGAAGAATGGGAGAAAGAGAGAAGGGAGGTGAACGGAAAAGGAAAGAGGAAATGGGAAGAGAAGAAGACTGCGAGAGAGGAGAGAAAAAGGGAGAGAAGGAAATGAAGAATGGAGAGAGAAAGAAAAAAGGAAGGAAGAGGAAACAGAGGAGAGAGAGGGAGGGAAAAGGAAAGGAAGGAGACGGGAGGGAGAAAGAGATATAGAGAAGGGAGAAGGAAGGGAAGAAGAGGGAGAAAGCAAGAGAAGAAGAAATGGCAAGGGAGGGAGAGAAAGGAAGGGAGAAGGAAGGGAAGAAGAGGAAGAAAGCAAGAGAAGAAGAAATGGCGAGGGAGGGAGAAGAAAGGGAGGGAGAGAAAGGAAGGGAAGAAGAGGGAGAAAGCAAGAGAAGAAGAAATGACAAGGGAGGGAGAGAGAGGGAGGGAAGGAGAGGGAGAAAGCAAGAGAAGAAGAGATGGCAAGGGAGGGAGAAAGAGATATAGAGAAGGGAGAAGGAAGGGAAGAAGAGGGAGAAAGCAAGAGAAGAAGAAATGGCAAGGGAGGGAGATAGAAGGGAGAGAAAGGAAGGGAGAAGGGAGGGAAGGAGAGGGCACTCACCTATGCCTTGGTTATTTAGATATAGGATCCAATTAGCGAGGAAGGCAGGTAGAAAAGGGAGGTACACACACACACACACACACACACACACACACACACACACACACACACACACACACACACAGGTGGTGGTATGTTGATGGTAAGGGGGTGTCCTGCGCTCCTTCCCCCTCCCCCCATTCTCTCTCTCTCTCTCTCTCTCTCTCTCTCTCTCTCTCTCTCTCTCTCTCTCTCTCTCTCTCTCTCTCTCTCTCTCTCTATTATTATTATATTTCTCTCCTATCTTCGCCATCAAAAATATTTCCCTGTGTGTGTGTGTGTGTGTGTGTGTGTGTGTGTGTGTGTGTGTGCGTGCGTCCTCCTCGTCCATTAAAGGTGGCGAGAGGTGGAAAAAATCTCTTCATATTCCGTGTAATCTTTCAAGCTTGTGGTAATTAGTCTGTCACCGGGGGCACCTGATATGGCTCCCCTCCTCCCTCCTCCCCCCTTCCGTACCCCCTTCCCTATCCTTCCCTTCCCCACCCCTACCCTTCCTCTATCATTCACCTTCCCTCTTCACTTCTTCTCTCCCTTCCCTTTTTACCCCCTCCCTTCCCCTATTCCCTCATCTTCCGTTCACCTTCTCCCTCCATCTCTTTCCTTGCCTTTCCCATCCTCCTCTTTCCTCCCTGTTCCGTTCCTCTCCTCCCATTACCTCCATGCATACTTCCCTATTTTTCCTCTCCCCCCCTCTCCATCCCTCCTCCCTTCCTCCCTCCTCCTCCTCCTCCTCAGCCACCTCATCCATCTCACTCTCATGTCCCGTAAACAATTAAATATTAAATGCAAAAAGAGCTGAGGCGTCTCTCGTTCGCTCAGGTCTTGTTGTGGTGTGTGTCTGTCTAATGGAAGGTGTTTTGTTTGTGTGGTTTTCTGATATGTTTTTGTTGCCATAGGAAGGACTACAGGTGTTGCCGGTGGGGGGGAGGAAGGAAGGGGAGTGATGATGGGGGGGTGTAAGTGGAGTTTTTCTTTGTTTTCCTCCTTTTTTTTCTTTTTTTCCGCATTTTCTTTTTCTTCGTCTTCGTTTTCTTCATATCCTTGTTCTTATTCTTGTTTTTTTTGTCTTATTCTTATTTTCTCGTTCTTTTTGTTCCTCTTATTGTTTTTCCTTTTTTATATTTTTATTGTATACCATCATCATCATCATCATCATCATTTTTACTGGCTTATGGATTTTGTTGAATTTATCTTTCTTGCAAACTATTTTTCTTTTTTTCTTTTTTTTTTGGGGGGGGGAGGGAGGGGGAGGGGGGTCTCTAGTATTTAGCTTCACGAGAATTATAGTTTTTTTCTTGGGGGGGTGAGGGGGGGGAGGGGGGGGGGAGATTACGAGTGTTTAGCTGCATGAGAATTACAATAGTTTTTTATTTCACTTACACACAAAAACACAATCACAATCACAAACTCAAACACACACACACACACACACACACACACACAAACACATAACACACACACACAAACACAAACACATAACACACACACACACACACACACACACACACAAACACATAACACACATACCAGCTGAAAAAAAACACAAAAAATAACAACCCCTTTCCTGCTCTCCAACATTCCATCACACCTCCCATTCCTCACCTCCCTTCACCTCCCTTCCCTTCCTTTCTCCCCTTTATCTCTCTTCATCGGAGGAAGTTGCGTCATTTCTCCACCTCCCTTATGCCCTCTCCCTTCCTTCCTTCATCCCTTTCCTCCTCACCCTCCCCTTCCATACCCATCTCCTTAATCCTAATGCTCCATACCACATACATCTCCCCGTGTCACCATTCCCCCATTTCCCTAACAAAACCAACCATCTCTCAGCTAGAAAGTACAGAACCCTTCAAATCTTCACTACCCCATTCCCTTAATACCCATACCCCTTACATCTCTTCCCCCTGTCACCATTTCCCCCCATTTCCCAAACAAAACCAACCATCTCTCACCTAGAAAATACACAACCCTGGGAGTCTCCATCACCCATCCCTTCACCGGCTACAGACTCACTTATACTCTTCGCCTGTTTTAAAAGCCTCTTGTGGGAGTTGCTGGGGTATACATGGAGTGTTTTGTGATGCTGTAGTGAAAGTTCTACCCGGCTCTTACACCTTGAACTAGAAAACCATCAATGAAAACCAGGTTACTCATCTCTGTGGCCTTGGAAATGGTCGTAATGTTAGCCTGATGTGTTTAATATGGGACTCCTCAGACTCCCCCGTTTTCTATGTATTCCCAGACTTATCCATCTCCCCATCTCCCATTCCTCGCCCCCCTCGGCCTGGCCCATGTTACGGCCAATTATAGGCAGTAATGGGACCAGTTTGTGGGGTAAACGTAGGTAGGGGGAGGCTCGTGGGGAGGAAGGGGAGGGGCGCGTAGTGGGGAGGGAGGGAAAGGGGAGTTTGTGGGGAGAAATAGGAGGGGTGTGGTGTTGTGTGGCCCGCCCTGTGTGTGTGTGTGTGTGTGTGTGTGTGTGTGTGTGTGTGTGTGTGTGTGTGTGATTTTCTGTCGAGGGTTTAAATCTGTTATCACCACCAAAGCCATCATCACCAACTTCATCACCATCACCACCACCATCAGTACTACCACCAACACCACCACCAACACCATCACCATCACCACCACCATCAGTACTACCACCACCACCACCAACACCAACATCATCACCACCACCAACACCACCACCACCACCACCACCACCCCGAAGTCCACTAACCACATAACACCAGTAATTACTGTTTAAACGAGCAAAAATGGGGTGAACGGGGTGATTACAGACCGACACACATCCGCCAGCGTCATCTCCCCTTCCCCCATCACCCCATCACCCCTTCACCCCTCTTCCCCTTCACCCGTCTTCCCCTTCCTCGTATCTACCCTTCCCCCATAACCTATTCCTCTATCTCCCCTTCTTCTCATCCCCCCTTTTTCCATCTCCCGTTCCCCCATCACCTCTTCACCCCATCACCCCTTCCTCATCTCCCTTTACTCCCCCACTACCCCTTCTTCCATCTCTTCCTCCCCATCTCCCCTTCCCCTTGCAGACCACATCTTCTCCCACTCTCCCCTTCACCCACCATCCCCTTCCTTCATCTCCCCTTCTCTCTCACAGACCACCCCTTGCTCCCCTCACCCTGCTCTGTAATAATAACGCTCTTTAAGGGGTACCATGTTATTTTGCTTAGTCCTCCCTTTTCATTACCTCTCCCCAGTCATTATACTCCCCCCTGTTATTCCTCTCTTCTACCCCTATTATCCATTTATATTCCACCTACCCTTGTTATTTTTTTTCTTTTCTTACTCTGTTATCCACTCATTCTTCCACCCTCCCCATAGGTTTGTTTTTCTTATGTGTTATCTGGTATTTTCTCATTATCAAAATCTTTCTTTATTTTCTCTCTCTGTTTCTGTATTCGTAAGTTGTTGCTTCTACCTCTCTGCTTTATGCTCTCGTTTCTTATTTATTTATCTTTATTCTTCTTTATCTTTCCCTTCCTTTTCCTCCTTATCTCCTCCTTATATCCTCAACCCTTGCAGCCCTTTCTCAGCCTTTTCTGCGTTGCCTCAGTCCTCTCAGCCCTTTCAGCCTTACCATCAGCCCTTTTTCAACCCTTTCAGTCCTTCAACCCCTTCAGCCCTTCCTCAGTCATTTCACCCCTTCCTCCTCAGCCCTTTCCTTCACCCTTCCATCTCCACCCTGCATCTCCTCTCCCCATGACTCCATCCCTACCGCCCCTTTCTCCCCTTCCACCCAGCCTCCTCCCTGCCACCCTGAAGGTATAAAAAATAGATATATAAATAAAAGACTTGTAACTACGCCTCCCTTCTGAGCTGCGTTAATACCTATTGTTTCCATAGTCTCCCCTGTACCCCTCCTTGTCCTCCCTTCATTCCTTACTCCCCCCTTCTCCCCCTTCCTCCCCCGATCGTGCCTCATCTCCCTTCTCTCCCTTCCTCTCTGCCTTCTCCTCCTCCTCCTCCCTTCACCTTGACCCTCACCTATGGTCATAGTTGGCCTTGAAAGGTCATTTACCGCTAAGGAAAAGAGAGAGAGAGAGAGAGAGAGAGAGAGAGAGAGAGAGAGAGAGAGAGAGAGAGAGAGAGAGAGAGAGAGAGAGAGAGAGAGAGAGAGAATAGGACTTGTTTTCAAAATTACCTCAAAATTCCCTATTCTGTTACCTAACACCACCATTAGTAAACAACACCACCACCACCACCATTAACACCACTGCCAGCTCCACCATCACCACCAAACCTGCCATACCCATCACCACTAACATCACCACCATCACATTCATAATAATAACAGTACCACCACCACCACCACCATCACCACCATCATCACCCTCATCACCACCATCCCTATTGATATGACTTTCTTCCTCCCTAATCGCTCCCTTTCTTCGTTCTCTCCCTACACACCCATTCCTCCTCCTCCTCCTCCTCCTGTTGTACCCATCACCACCACCACCACCACCACCATCACCACCACCACCTCCATTACCGACCCAGCGAGGCACCCAATAGGATTCCAGGATTTGAATGTTACTCATCCAATCATCCAGCCGTTCTCCTTTCCTCCTCCTCCTCCTCCTCCTCCCATTTTCTACCTTTCTTCCCCTTCCCCATTCCCCTACTTCTCCTCCTCTTCCTCTTCCTCCTCCTCCTCCCCATCTTCTTCCCCTTTGCCAGTAAACAGGAATGTGTGTGTGTGTGTGTGTGTGTGTGTGTGTGTGTGTGTGTGTGATCAGTCGTTTGGTTTTAATTAATGAGTGAGTCGTGAGGAAAATGAGAGCGTTATGAGAGAGAGAGAGAGAGAGAGAGAGAGAATAATGATAAAATGTTAATTGTTGAGTACACACACACACACACACACACACACACACACACACACACACACACACACACACACACACACACACACACACACACACACACACACACACACACACACACAGCTGCTGTGTTCAAGGACATTAACGGGTGTTTTTGGGTGTGTGTGTGTGTGTGTGTGTGTGAGAGAGAGAGAGAGCAAATCATAACAGGGGTCTGGAGGTGATTTTTATTCCTCCAGGTGGAAACACAACACCTGCGCTCCCAGTCAGTTCTTATCAGGACGAATAATTGCCTTCACTATACCTATTGAATAACTATTAAAACCATTACTTCCCTCTCCTCCTCTTCCTCCTCTTTCTCCTCCTCCTCTTCCTCCTCCTCTTCCTCCTCCTCTTCTTCCTCCTCCTCATCCATTTTCATTCTCGTTCAATTTCTTTTTCGTGTTTATTCTTTGTATTTTTATTTATCATTTTTCATCCTTTTGTCTTCCATCGTCCCCTCTTCCATTTCTTTTTTTTATTTTCCCTCAGCTTGTTTTCGTATATATTTTCCTTCTTCTTCTTCTTCTTCTTCTTCTTCTTCTTCTTCTTCTTCTTCATCTTCTTCTTCTTATTTTTTCTCTCCTCCTCTTTATTTTCATCCTTCAACTTCTTTTCGTATTTATTTTATTTTTTTCATCAGCTTCTTTTTCTCCTCCTCCTCCTCCTCCTCCTCCTCCTCCTCCTCCTCCTCCTCCTCCTCCTCCTCCTCCTCCTCCTCCTCTTGTTCCTTCTTCCCAGGAAATTCGAACTAGACAGAAAATACTTATCTAAAGGGATAATTACAGAGAGAGAGAGAGAGAGAGAGAGAGAGAGAGAGAGAGAGAGAGAGAGAGAGAGAGAGAGAATGGTCAGTAGGTAAGAGCCTCATTTCTTGGGATAATAGATAAGAGGACGAACAGAGAGAGAGAAAGGTGATAATGGAAGCATAGGAAAAGAAGGGAAGGAAGAAGAGCAGGAGGAGGAGGAGGAGGAGGAGGAGGAGGAAGACAAGGATGATAACGAGGACAAGGAGGAGGAAGACTATGAGAAACAGGATGTAGGAGGAGAAAGGAATGCATAGAAGGAGGAGGAGGAGGAGGAGGAGGAGGAGGAAGGGAAGGGAACTCACTATGCATGGACCACAGGAAAGGGGGAAGGGAAAGGGATAAAGAAGGGGAAGAGATAAAGAAGGGGAAGGGATAAAGAAGGGGAAGGGATAAAGAAGGGGAAGGGATAAAGAAGGGGAAGGGAGAAAGAAGGGGAAGGGATAAAGAAGGGGAAGGGGGAAAGAAGGGGAAGGGAGAACGAAGGGGATGGGAGAACGAAGGGGAAGGGGGGAGAAAGAAGGGAAGGGATAAAGAAGGGAAAGGGAGAAGAAGGGAAGGGAGAAAGAAGGGAAGGGATAAAGAAGGGGAAGGGAGAAAGAAGGGAAGGGAGAAAGAAGGGGAAGGGATAAAGAAGGGGAAGGGGAAAGAAGGAAGGGGAAAGAAGGGAAGGGAAAGAAGGGAAGTGAAAGATGGGAAGGGTAAGAAGGGAAGGGAGAGAAGGGAAGGGAAAGAAGGTAAGGGAAAGAAGGGAAGGGAAAGAAGGGAAGGGATAAAAGAAGGGGAAGGGATAAAGAAGGGGAAGGGAGAAAGAAGGGGAAGGGAGAACGAAGGGGAAGGGATAAAGAAGGGGAAGGGAGAACGAAGGGGAAGGGGGAAAGAAGGGGAAGGGAGAAAGAAGGGGAAGGGAGAACGAAGGGGAAGGGAGAAAGAAGGGGAAGGGAGAAAGAAGGGGAAGGGATAAAGAAGGGGAAGGGAGAACGAAGGGGAAGGGATAAAGAAGGGGAAGGGATAAAGAAGGGGAAGGGATAAAGAAGGGGAAGGGAGAACGAAGGGGATGGGAGAACGAAGGGGAAGGAAGAGGGGAAGTGGGGGTCAGAATCCTCCTGCAGCGCCTCCGCCATCGCCTCATAGCATTGTAAACTGGAAGGTAAACAGAGGCTGGGCCGCCGGGGACTCGTGGGAACCTCCGCTGGCCTTGACACCTGTGGCCGCCGCCGGACAGGTGAACCCCCCCCTCCTACCTTCCCTCCTCCACCTCCCTCACCCCTCTCCTCCTCTGAGCATCCTCCTCCTCCTACTGGACTCCTCTCCGCGTCCAAACCCCCATGTAAACACCCCCATGTCAAACACCCTTCCCCTCTTCCTCCCCTTCTCCCCCTCACACCGCGGCGGGGCGAGGGGAGGCGTGAGGGGACGGGCGGAGGTGGCGGTGTTTGGCCCAGGTGGAGTCTGCGGTAATTATGGCAGGTAAGGGCGGCGACTGCGAGGTTTCGGACACGGCGAGGTATTTTATTCAATCACCTACGGCCGGGCTTCAGCTGGTATGCCGGGCGGTGCGGGCGACAAGGGCACGGGCTTTAGGGCGGGCGGCGCGGCGGCGGGCGGTGCTGCACGGAGGGGCGGCGATGGGCGGCCTGCGAACCCAAGCAAAAGGGCGTGTGTGTTAATGTGCGCGACTCTCTGTTTCGCGCCACGACTCCGGGGAATTAGGAGCTGTTGGGGCGTGCACGGGGCAGCGTCGTGTGCAGCGGGGGCGGCGGGGAGGAAGGGGCGGGGGTCCAGGGGGGTCGGGGCAGGGAGGAGCGCTGATAAACAGGTGCTTTTTATATAAACTTGAGCATCGCAACCTTAGCCAACCTCCGAGCTCTCCCACGCCACCCTTCCCTCCTCTCCCTCTCCCCCTCCCTCCCCTTCCTCTCCCTCTCCGTCTCCCCCACCTTACCCATCCTCTGCCCCTCCATCTGACCCCTCCACTCCCCTACCTATGTTACTATGTCCCCCTCCCTTCACGTTCGCTGTCCCCCTCCACACCTTGACTTTCCCCTCCACATCGGGTCGCCTGCAAGGATGGAACCCGCAGGAATTCACGAACTCGACGGGAATTCGCGATACAAAAGCAGAACGGCGCCGCGCACCCCTCTTCCTCCGCCTTCTTCTTCTTCTTCTTCTTCGCCTTGGGAGGGTTGGCAGCCATGGATCGTCGTCAAAACAAAGCTTCCTCTCCTCCTCTTCTTCTTCCTCCTCTCTTCCTCCTCCTCCTCCTCCTCCTCCTCCGTGACGTCAGGATGGAGAAATCGAGGTTGGGGATATTTTCATACAATGGGATTTTATGTACACGGATTATTGGATGGCCTGTGGTGGGCAGCGGAGGGCGGGAGGTGGCGGGGGAGGGGCGGGGGAGGGGCGGGGAAGGGTCTGGAAGGAAGGGGAGAGGACGCGAGGACGGGGAGGAGGTGGCGTGAGGAGGGAAGGAAAAAAATAGGTTTGGATCGACCTTACTTGATGGGGAAGGGAAGGGAAGGGAAGGGAGGGGAGGGGATGGGGCTTGAAGGGGTTGGTCTTGACGTATAAGGAGGGGAGGAGGAGGAAGGAATGGGGAAAAAGATATGTACTCTTCTCCTTTCCCTCCACTTCTGCCAATATGAAAGGTGGACGAAGAAACCTGGAAACATTGATAAGCAGGCAACGGAAAGCCTGTCCTGCTCTAGTGATTCATGTGTTCATCAGTCTCTTCAATGACTTGCAGATCAGAAAAAAGTATTTGCTGTTCGTCGGCAGGGAAGTGTTAACTCATTGCTCTCGCAGCCAAGTAACGATCTATGCGATTTTTAATGAATCGATCGTTTTTGCATCAGCTACTTTTGCAGGAAGTTTGTTGTGGTGGCGCATGGCTCGATTTGAGAGGAGAAATCTGCCGATATCTGTATTACAACGCCTCGCTTAAATCGGCAGACCCTTACTTTGTGTTATCGGATATGTTTGGAGTTGAAAAACTTGACTGACGCCACCAAACTTGATCTGGTACTTGTGACCTGTATCACTGGAAGCATTATCAAGCTAAACAAAAAATACGATATTGAAATACTTCGGGCTGATGAACCAACATCAACCTATAATGACAATGAAGTAGAGAAGTTGTGTGGGGAGATGGAAGAAGTGTGAAACCCAGTATTTAACATTCACGGGAGATTTTAACGTCGAAGTAGAGACCACATTTTTTTATATTGCTGCAGTTTGGTGTTTTTTAATGAGTGCCAAAAACGAGAGACCAGCTCGTTGGAGTTGCGGGATGAAACAGCTGAGTCATTAACACATATTTCAAGAAAAGAGCAGGCTGGAAGTAGACTAGAAAAAGCCCTCTTGAGACGTTAAACTAAATATACTGATGGACAACCAAAATAGCGAAGTGACAATCCAAAAACTGAAGCAGCCAGAACAGACAGACGACAAGGTGGGGAGGTGAGATTTGAGGATTTGTCGGAGCAAGATGGAGCACACAAGCATGTTAGGAAAGGCCTTTGTCCGGCAGAGGAACAGTAATGGCTGACAGGCAGGGTGACGCTGAGGAGGGAAACGAAGACAAAAATAATGTTTGGCGCCTCGGTCCATCTCTGCGTGTGAGAAGACGGCGCAGGTGTGTGACAGGTGTGTGGCGGGAAGGTGTGCAGCATGGAACGTATTTTGTGCATATATGTAATGATTCTCTCTCTCTCTCTCTCTCTCTCTCTCTCTCTCTCTCTCTCTCTCTCTCTCTCTCTCTCTCTCTCTCTCTCTCTCTCACACACCGATCTATACCACCACCAATCTTTCTTCATAACCCCCCCAAAGCAGACATCCCCCTTCCCCCCACGCCCCCTCCACTCCCCACTCCACCTCGGGACTGTTTGTGGATAGTAATTGGCCTTGAGCGTAAGTTAAAGTCCGCCGCGGTGCAGACAATGGCGGGGGGGGCGACTGAGAGGGTTCGGGCAAGGTTCGAGTTCGGCTCAGCGTGACGAGCGTGTTGACAGTCGCGCTGAGCAGGGCCGCGCCAGGTACCGCCGCCACGCATACGAGCAAACACGGCTCACTATACCGCACCATAACCTCATTGGCGGCTCATCCGGGAAAGGGGAACAGGTAGGGAGAGAGGGAGAGGAAGGGTCGTGTGGCAAGGTACGGGAAGGGGACGGCGGAGGAGGGCAGGAGAGGGTGGGAGGGTGAAGGGAGGGAGGAGAGATGCAGGACTAGGGGACTGGGGGAGTAGGTGAGTAGGGCACGGGGAGAAAGGGTTGTTGCTTGGGGAGAAGGGTGAGGAAGGGGAGGGGAGATGGGGTGTAGGGGCATAGGCGGGTAGGTGGGGAGGTGGGGGGAGGCAGGGGGGGGAGGGACATGGGTGGTGCGTGGGCGTGTGGGCCTTAACGTCTGCAAGTGGATTGAAATAGGGCGGTGAGGGTTAAAGGGGGAAAGGGAGATAGTGGAGGAGGAGGAGGAGGAGGAGGAGGAGGAGGAGGAAAAGGAGGATAGAAGTAAAGACAGAGAGAGAGAGAGAGAGAGAGCGAGAGAGAGTGAGAGAGAACGCCCGAGTTTGTGGGAAAGAAAATGGTGGGAGAGAGAGAGAGAGAGAGAGAGAGAGAGAGAGAGAGAGAGAGAGAGAGAGAGAGAACGCCCGAGTCTGTGGGAGATTTTTTTTTTTTTTCTACAGCTAAGGAAACAGTTCAAGGGCGTAAAGAAAAAATATTAAAAAAAAAGCCCGCTACTTACTGCTCCTGAACAGAGGTCAAAGGAGTGTCCAAAAAGAGAAGCAGAGAGGGAGAGAGAAACAGAGGGAGAGAGAACGCCCGAGTCTGTGGGAAATCTGTGTGTAAGCGATGAGTCTGCGATTAGAGAACCCAGACACGCTTGCAACACTAGCCTGATGTACGGCGCGGCCCCGGCACCGACTCCCAACGATACCCGCTTGTCTAGTGGGAACCAAATTGTCGAGTCCGTTTTGGCGTTGGCTCCCGTGGGTCTATTTCTCCCCTCTGCTCTGCCACACAGTTCCAACACCTATTTTTTCCTCTCATATGTTACCTTTACCTTACATATGAGAGGAAGAGATGCGTGTTGGGACTGTGTGGCAGAGGAGAGGGGAGGAAAGGACCCGCGGGAGACTACGCCAGACCAGCCTCTACATATTTGGAAGACTATAGTGGGAGCTAAATGAACGCGCCTTTCCTGCCTGCCTTCCTGCCTTCCTGCGCCGCCCTTGGTCTCCCTCTCTGTCTCTCCTCTCTTTTTCCTTTCTCTCTCCTCTGTTTCTTGTCTTCCTACAAAGTTTTCATCTCCCTCTCTGTCTCTCCTCTCTTTTTCCTTTCTCTCTCCTCTGTTTCTTGTCTTCCTATAAAGTTTTCATCTCCCTCTCTGTCTCTCCTCTCTTTTTCCTTTCTCTCTCCTCTGTTTCTTGTCTTCCTATAAAGTTTTCATCTCCCTGTCTGTCTCTCCTCTCTTTTTCCTTTCTCTCTCCTCTGTTTCTTGTCTTCCTATAAAGTTTTCATCTCCCTGTCTGTCTCTCTTCTCTTTTTCCTTTCTCTCTCCTCTGTTTCTTGTCTTCCTATAAAGTTTTCATCTTCTCTTCCACCTTCACCTGCCTCCTCCCGCTCTTCCTCCCTCCTCCTCCTCCTCTTCCTCCTCCTATTATTCATTTTTCGTCTCGTTTCCTCTTCATATACATTCTCTCTCTCTCTCTCTCTCTCTCTCTCTCTCTCTCTCTCTCTCTCTCTCTCTCTCTCTCTCTCTCTCTCTCTCTCTCTCTCTCTCTCTCTCTCTCTCTCTCTCTCTCTCATTCCATTTAAATTTACCACCCGTCCACTTTCCTTCTCTTCCTGCATTTTCCCTTCACCTCTCACTCCTCCTCCTCCTCCTCTCTCACTCTCTCACTCTCTATTGTTTTTTCCTGCTCCTCGACGGCCCAGGTGTTGCGTAAGCTATCTCAGGTGCACGGGCAGGTAATGGGTGTCCGTCGGTGTAATTGAACGTCTGATGCGTCCGCGGAGATAAGGAGAAAATAAAGAAAACGGAGAGTGGAGGAAGTTACATGGCAGAGGCTGTGATGGTGGTGGTGATGGTGGTGTGTGTGTGTGGGGGGGGGGGGCATGTTGTGTGTGGGGGAAAGGGGAGGCAATGTGTGTGTGGGGGAGCATGTGTGTGTGTGTGTGTGTGTGTAGGCGATGTATACAGGTGGATATTGAAGGGGACGGGTCACCTACCTCTACCTGCTGGCGCTGATAGCAGAGCCGTGTAGGGAAGCAGGTTGACGAGCAGGAGGAGGAGGAGGAGGTCAAGGAGCGAGGTAGGAAAAGGAGAGAAGGACCTGCATAGCTACCACAGCCCCGCCCTTGCTCTCCCTCACCTCTTCCCTCCCTCCCCTCCCTTCCCTTACCTCCCCTTCCTCCCCGCCCCTCCCCTCGGTAGTATCTCACAAGACTCATTAAAAACAACGGACAAGGCGAAACCATCAACGAGGAAGAAACCGCGACAGGCCCGGCTGACGTGTGTGTGTGTGTGTGTGAGGGGGCTTGTCTTCATGCATGTTTGATGAAGTTCATGACACACACACACACACACACACACACACACACACACACACTACCTATATACTGCCTGACTCCTTTTGCCCCTCCGTTCCTTCCCTCATTCTCCCTTCCCTCCCTCCCTCCCTCCCTCCCTTCATAGCTGTGCCGTCCATGCCTTTGTGCCGCAGTAACAAAGCACAGCGCCAGGCCGCCGGTGGTCACGTGACTCGACTAATAAATGAGCATCGGCGAGATTGGATCAGCGGCGTCGCCCGGCGGTTCTGCAACTCTTAAATGGGTTTTGAGTGTTGGCGATGATCCGGGCATTAAAGGGAGGGAGGGAGAGGGATACGAGGGACGAGAATGAGAGATGAGGAGGCAAATGAGAGGAGGGAGAGGTATGGAGGACAGGAGAAGTGTGGAGGAAAGAGAAAAAGACAGGAAGATGAGGAATAGGAGTAAGGAGGAAGTATAAACGATTAGGAAGATGAAGATGAAGACGGGAGATAAAAAGGAAGAGAAGGGAGAAGAGGAGATGAGTAGGAGAAAGAGAAAGAGATGAAGGAGGAGGAGAAGGTATGAGATATGAAGGAAAATGAGAAAGAAAAGGGAGATTAGAAGGAGGAGGAGAAGGAGGAGGAGGAGG
Source organism: Eriocheir sinensis (assembly GCF_024679095.1). Classification (NCBI taxonomy): domain Eukaryota; kingdom Metazoa; phylum Arthropoda; class Malacostraca; order Decapoda; family Varunidae; genus Eriocheir; species Eriocheir sinensis. The sequence goes on along the minus strand of NC_066573.1, from coordinate 8,455,147 downwards.
AGTGAACTATGGAAGAGAAATGAGGAATAGGAGGAGGAGGAGGAGGAGAGAATGATAAAGATGAGGAGGAGGAGGAGCACCAAGAGGATGAAGGTATAAAGAAGAAGGAGAAGGAGGAGGAGGAGGAAGGGAGATGATGAGGGATAGAAGGAGGAGGAGGAGGAGGAGGGGGAGGGGAGGGAGATACCTGTCACCTGCCACTCATAGGAAAAAAAAGAAGTAATTACCGAAGATTGCGAGGATGTTTTGCATATTTTCCTCTGTTTTTGCTGTTCGCTCTAATTATCTTTATATCTCCTTTTTATGGCACTTTTAATTTCTTTCGTTAGGGAGGGAAGTGAAGGGAAAGGGGGGGGAGGGAGGGAGGGAAGTGGAGGGGCGGGGAGGGAGGGAGTGAAGGGAGAGGGGGAGGAAGGGAAGGATAGGATGATGGGGAATGGTTTCTGTGTGTGTGTGTGTGTGTGTGTGTGTGTGTGTGTGTGTGTGTGTGTGTGACAGTAGTAGGAATTATACATCATTTGGTTTTCTTTTTATTATTATTATTATTATTATTATTATTATTAACTTATGAAAAAGACAATGATAAGTCAAGTTTAGTTAAAGAAGAAAAATATTATGACGGAGCCGAGACACTTTCAATACAACAACAACAACAACAACAACAACAACACAACTACTACTGATAACAATAATAATAATAATAATAATAATGATGATAATAATGAAAGTGTTGAAAGTTGATTGATTGGTTACCTTTTGATAATTTTTTTTCTTTCTTTTTATTTTATGATCATTATTTTTCTTTTTTTGGTTGTCGGTCCTGAAAGGCTTTCCAAATACGTCATCGTCGGCCGAAGATTAAGTCGTGTGAAGTTAAGTTACGCCCTCGAGTTTTTTTTCTATTATTTCTATTTTTTATTTTTCATTTTTATTTATTTATTTATTTTTTATTACGTCTCTGCCTATTGCGCCGGTAGACTTGCTTGAGGGGCCTGGATGGTATTCGGCCCCAGCCCGTCATGGCGCAGGGAAGTGTTTATAGTGGCGCCATCTTCTCTTTACCTCTTCCTGCATTATTCCTCCTTCTTCAATATGTTTAGTGGCGAGTAACACAGTAAAGTTCATTCCCTTTCTCTCTCTCTATCTCGCTCTTCCACATTCTCTCTCTCTCTCTCTCTCTCTCTCTCTCTCTCTCTCTCTCTCTCTCTCTCTCTCTCTCTCTCTCTCTCTCTCTCGACGGATTAGGTGGCCGATCCGCGAATGTTAATGATACTATTTGCATAATTAACCACGTTAGCGAGGAGGAGGAGGAGGAGGAGGAGGAGGAGGAGGAGGAGGAGGAGGAGGAGGAAGGCGTGCAAAGGAATCTCGTTTGAAGAGCGCGGAGCCGTGTAAGAGGAGGAAGACAGACAGATAATGAGACAGACTGACTGACGGAGGGATAGACGGATAGACAGACAGACAGACAGATTGGGTACCTGATAGACTGACAAACAGATGAAGGGATAGACAGACAGACAGACAGACAGACGGACAGACAGACAAACTGGTTAACTGATAGACTGACAGACAGACAGACAAATAGACAGGCAGACAGGCAGGTAGACGAAATAACAGACAGACAGATAGAGACAGACATCCGTATAAAAATTGTCATAAGGAGAAGTATACAGATGAAAATATAAACGATTAGACAGTAAATAGATTGACAGAAATGAAGGTAAAATTGGACATAAGTGGAGACAAACAAGAATTAAGACAGGTAAAAGTTAACCAGACTTACACTTTGCCCTTCGTTTTCTTAACTAATTGATATTGTTTTGACTTACAGGTGAACAAGCGGAGAGGAGGAAGACAAACAGAGGTAAGCAAATTAAAGACAAGAAATAGTTAAGTTTAGTCTAACGCATCTCTTTGTGTGTATAGTTGTTGTTGTTGTTGTTATTGTTGTTTTCAGATATTCTCCCAACTGTATTACTCTTGGTTCTCTATTCAGGTCCAGTGGTTTCTGTTCATCCCTTTCTACATTAATCTCAGTTCGCCTTTTTGAACGACCAGTCTTTGCTGCTGTATAGATGGTGGCTCCGTTCTTCCGCTAAACTCACATAAGTGGCGGAGTTCTACAAGGCCTCGTATGTCAGCCCACTCCCGCTGTTAATTAATGATCTCTCCCAAACTTCCTGTCATGTCTACGCTTAAGTTAATGACCGACTCCACCGACATCTCGGGAGCGGAATTGACTTTTGGGGTCGAATTATAAAACATATCGCCGCCCATGAACACATATTTGACAAGGTTTTCGTAGGAGTTGACGGCATTTCCAGAAGTAGTTTTTGACCCCGGTGGTAGTTTGACCCTTCTTCTGTACCATTAACCTGAAGAAACACTCATTAGAACCTGACTGACCCCCTCTTTGACCTTTAGAAATAGCTGATGTTAGAAGCGAAATTGTCTTGTAATACCGACCTATATTTCCGTACCCTATGACACACTCAATAACAAAATGTACTGGATGTGTCATAGTGTAATTTAATGGAAGGTAATGTTGAAGCAAAATACAGCGGGGTTGGGGTGAAATCAACAAAGGTACCTTCATCCTTCTGAGACCATATATGTATACTCGCTCGCTTTGTTTTGGCGCGACGTGTTTCGGACATTCTTCTCGGCCGTCACCTGCGTCCTTTGCCCGTATAAGACACGTTCATAACACGCCCAGCGCCGTATACGGGCCGCGCGACTCTCGCACACCAGAACGTGTCTAAAAAGAACGAATTCCAGGGAAAAGCCGAGGGTTTCCACAGATTGTTTGGCCTCGGCGCCCAACCATCACGCCGAGTGCTGGAGGGGAAGCAAACAAGGGAAGATACTATGCACGTATTGAGGTCTTATACGCGTTGCTGTCATCCAGTTCGAAACATTGACTTGTGATTTTAACCTGGTACCTGCCGAGATCATGTTTCTTAAAGGCCCCTCTAAGCGAGAATGGTGAGAAAAAAAATCATCACTCACGCAAACCATTTCATTATATATATCAACGCATTTGTGATCGGTTTATGCATCATCTATTTTTGGGGGGTTTATATCATGGCACAAATTTGGCCCGTCGCTGCTACCGGGTTAAGGGTTGTTTTCTTCACCAACGCTTTGGCTTGGAGGTAAACAAACGAAGCAAGAAGTCAAATAGATAAACAAAGGTAAACAAATCTCAAACAAAAGACGTTCAGTTTGTTTACCGTTTGCTTTGTTTTCAGATACACTCTCAGTTGCATTACTCTTGGTTCGTGGTCAGACTGGAGGCAGATCATTCTTCCCCTGAGTGTCTTGAAATGAAACCAGTTATCTAGGAAGGCATTGGACGGGTTCCTATGTATTTTTTTTCTCGCTGGATCTGAATACTTTCCGGAGTGATTGGTTAGTTGTAAATGCCTTTTGTCTTGTAAATACCTATTGTCCTGTAAATACCTCTTGTAAATACCTCTTGTCCTGTAAATACCTCTTGTAAATACCTCTTGTCCTGTAAATACCTCTTGTAAATACCTCTTGTCCTGTAAATACCTCTTGTAAATACCTCTTGTCCTGTAAATACCTCTTGTAAATACCTCTTGTCCTGTAAATACCTCTTGTAAATACCTCTTGTCCTGTAAATACCTCTTGTAAATACCTCTTGTCCTGTAAATACCTCTTGTAAATACCTCTTGTCCTGTAAATACCTCTTGTAAATACCTCTTGTCCTGTAAATACCTCTTGTAAATACCTCTTGTAAATACCTCTTGTCCTGTAAATACCTCTTGTAAATACCTCTTGTCCTGTAAATACCTCTTGTAAATACCTCTTGTCCTGTAAATACCTCTTGTAAATACCTCTTGTCCTGTAAATACCTCTTGTAAATACCTCTTGTCCTGTAAATACCTATTGTAAATACCTATTGTCCTGTAAATACCTCTTGTAAATACCTCTTGTCCTGTAAATACCTCTTGTAAATACTTCTTCTGTAAATACTTCTATATAAAAAAAAAGAATCCAGGAAGGCGACGGACAAATTTTTATATATATTTTCTCGCTAAATGTTGATACTTTCCTTAGTGATTGTTTTGTGGTCCGTAAATCCTCCTACTTCTGTAAATACTTCTTGTCCTGATCGTCTTCCCTGATATCAAACCAGTTACCCGGTTAGACGATGGACAGATTCATATATATTGTTTTTTCTCGTTAGCTGTGAATACCTTCCTGAGAGATGGTTCTGGCCCGTAAATCATCAGGCTGCGCACACTCGTTCGACGTGTTGCTCTTGAGCGGACGCGCGGCAGACAGGCTCCCGAGACTCCGCGCCACAGGGTGAAGGTTGATTTGCATGTTTCGCAGGAATGCTGGTGCGCTGGTGTGCGGGGTCCAGGGAGAGGCGGAGTGGGAGTCTGGAAACCCTTCTGAACCCATTGCCAGATAACGAAACCTTTTTAAAACCATTGCTAGATAACGAAGCCTTTCTTAAACCATTGCTAGTTACTGATACCTTTCTTAAACCATTGCTAGATAACGAGACCTTTTTAAAACCATTGCTAGATAACGAAGCCTTTTTAAAACCATTGCTAGATAACGAGACCTTTTTAAAACCATTGCTAGATAACGAAGCCTTTTTAAAACCATTGCTAGATAACGAAGCCTTTCTTAAACCATTGCTAGTTACTGATATCTTTCTTAAACCATTGCTAGATAACGAAACCTTTTTAAAACCATTGCTAGATAACGAAACCTTTTTAAAACCATTGCTAGATAACGAAGCCTTTCTTAAACCATTGCTAGTTACTGATACCTTTCTTAAACCATTGCTAGATAACGAGACCTTTTTAAAACCATTGCCAGATAACGAAACCTTTTTAAAACCATTGCTAGATAACGAAACCTTTCTTAAACCATTGCTAGATAACGAGACCTTTTTAAAACCATTGCCAGATAACGAAGCCTTTCTTAAACCATTGCTAGTTACTGATACCTTTCTTAAACCATTGCTAGATAACGAAGCCTTTTTAAAACCATTGCTAGATAACGAAGCCTTTTTAAAACCATTGCTAGATAACGAGACTTTTTTTAAACCATTGCTAGACAACGAAACCTTCCTGAATCCATTGCTAGATATCGAAGCCTTCCTGAATCCATTGGTAGATATCGAAAGCTTTCTTAACATTACTCTTAAACATCAAAAACCCTTATTCAAACCTTTCTTAGATATTGGAGCCTTTTAAAACCTTCTCTAGATAGCAACTTTCTCTCTCTCTCTCTCTCTCTCTCTCTCTCTCTCTCTCTCTCTCTCTCTCTCTCTCTCTCTCTCTCTCTCTCTCTCTCTCTCTCTCTCTCTCTCTCTCTCTCTCTCTCTCTCTCTCTCTCTCTCTCTACTTTCTGAATCCATTGCCAGATATCGAAACCGTTCTTAACACCATTCCTAGACACCAGAAGCCCTTTGTTAACACCTTCCATAGTCACCAAGGGCATTCACTACTCTCTCCAGCTAACAAAACACTCAGGTTCCATTTCTAGACATCAAAAATCCCTTTATAAAAATCTTCTCCAGGTACCCAAGCCATTTAATACCTTTTCTAGATAACAAAAATACCCTCTCTCTGCTCTCCTCTCGTTCTAGAAAACAAACCTTCTTAAGACTCTTCGTAAATAGCAAAGCCTTTATTAATTTCACTCCTGGATACGATACCCGTTCATATTACTGTTTTTAGGTGTCAAAATGGCGTCTCTGTTGTTAATTGGGGTGAACTGATGTTGTTATTGTGCTAATGAGGCGTTCCTAGATAGCAATTAACACACACACACACACACACACACAAGACACGCGAGAGTTCAGATTGGCTAAACATATTTGCAGACGATTAACTCAAACAGCCGAAACTATGAGGACACAGGAGGAGGAGGAGGAGGAGGAGGAGGAGGAGGGGAAGGATTCTTTGTCTTTTGATGTTTGTTAGAAGAGTCGGTGAACATTACCTTCCAATACCCCCTCCCCCTTAACCCCCCCTTCACCTGCACGCACCACCACCCAGCCACATCCCCCCCGCCCACACGCCCCCCCGCCGGCCCCTCTTTCAAGCGCCGGCCGCCCCCCAAAAAGTGGGTCTCGGTATCTCATTGTCCAGCGGCGGGGCGACCCTCCTCAAACAGCCCCGGCCGTCGCTTGGGGAGGGAAGGCAAACACGGCGATGATCTGTCTTAATCACCCGCACACCACTACCGCCGCCGCCGCCACAGACCTCCTCCTCCTCCTCCTCTTCCTCCTCCTCCTCTTTCTCCTTCGCCGACTCCACCGCTGTTGCTCTCCTCCTCTTCATCGTTCTCCTTCTTCGTTGTTTTCATTTTCTTCTTTTTCCTCTTTTTCTCTCTCTATCCCTTCGTCCCTATATACCTCCTCCTCCTCCTCCTCCTCCTCTATTCCCGACCTCTCACCCCTAGCAAACCTTCCCATCCTCCTCCTCCTCCTCCTCCTCCGCCTCCTCCTTCACGTAATACCCAGACAAGCCATTCGTCCCCTACCACCTCTACCTCCATTCCCCACGCCTCCCCTTCCCTCCCCTACACCTCTACCAATCAACATCTACCTCCCTTTCCTCTCCTCTACCAACACCCTCTGCCTCCCTTCCCTCCCTTTCCCCTTCATCTCCTTTTCTGTTCCCTTCTTCGGCCCCTCCTCGTCCCTCCCTTCCCTTCGTCTCCCCCCCGATGGCCTGATCACCCGAGCAGTTTTGCAAAGTGCTGGTTGGGCGTCTTTGTGGCCTCCGCCGCCGCCGCCTTCCCACGGCTTTGCGGCTAAGGTGGAGATGGGTTTAAGGCTCTTGTTGAACGGTGGGGGAGGCGCTGCAGGGGAGAGGCGTTCCGGAGGGGTTCTGGAAGACTCGATGTGAAGGTGGAGAAAGGTGGATATGGTTCTTAGTCGCCTTCTTTGTGGAGTGATGGCGTGTGTTTTATGGCGTATGGCTTGGAGGGTTGTTAGACGGGCTGGGGGAGATGGGGGGGGGTGCTATGGGTGAGGGTGAAAAGGGGTGAAGGGGAGATGATGGGGTATTAACGGAGCTGTTGCGTCAATGTGTAAGGGCTCTTCGTTGCATTAAAGGGTGATTTCAAAGGGTGTGTTGTAAGGGTGTCAGGGGGTGAAATTTGAAGGCACGTGAAGGTATTGGAGGCTTTTTAAGGGTATTTCTTAAGGGTGATGCGTAAAGGCGTATCAAAGGGTGGTATAAGAGGGTATAGGAGGCTTTCTTAAGGGTGATTCCAAAGGGCGAAGGCTAAGGGTATCAAAGGGTGGTATTTAAGGGCACGTGAAGGTGTTTGATTCTTTCTAAAGGGTGATGCGTAAAGGGGTATCAAAGGGTGGTATTTGAGGGTATAGGAGGCTTTCTTAAGGGTGATTTCAAAGGGTGAAGGCTAAGGGTATCAAAGGGTGGTATTTAAGGGCACGTGAAAGTGGTTTGAGTCTTTTTTCAGGATGGTTTTATAGAGTGGAACTGAAGGGAGGTGTGTGTGTGTGTGTGTGTGTGTGTGTGTGTGTGTGTGTGTGTGTGTGTGTGTGTGGAGGCTCGCTTTTATGTGCATACCTGTGGTCGGCCAGATAAAAGGTTAGTGTGTTAGTTGCTTATATTGTTCTTTTTTTTTATTAAGGAGTGTTGCGAGTGTGTTAGGGAGATTAGGTTTGGATCTCCTTGTGTGTGTGTGTGTGTGTGTGTGTGTGTGTGTGTGTGTGTGTGTGTGTGTGTGTGTGTGTGTGTTGACGAGTGTTGTTAATGTGTTAGTGAGATTAGATTTGTGTTTTTATAGTGTTGCAAAGCTTAGTTAGATTAGGGTGTTTGTTTTGTGTGTGTGTGTGTGTGTGTGTTTACGAGTGTTTTTTTTTTAGTGTTGCAAAGGTTAGTAAGATTAGGTGTTTATTTTTTTGTTTTGTTTTGTGTGTGTATTTACGAGTGTTTTTTTTTATGGTATTAAAAGGTTAGTAAGATTAGGGTGTTTGTTTTTGTGTTCTTGGTGTGTATTTACGAGTGTTTTAAATGTGTTGCAAAGGTTAGTCAGATTAGGTGTTTGTTTTTGTGTTCTTGGTGTGTGTTTACGAGTGTTTTAAATGTGTTGCAAAGGTTAGTCAGATTAGGTGTTTGTTTTCGTTTTTTTTTTTTTTTGTATGTGTGTGTGTGTGTGTGTGTGTTTGTATTTATGAGTGTTTTTTTTTCATATGTTGCAAAGGTCAGTAAGATTAAGCTGTTGTCTTTTTACGAGCGTTTTTTAAAGTGTTGCAAAGATTAGTAAGGTCAGTTTTTTTTTTATGTCTGTATTTGCGTGTGTTTTTAATGTGTTCCAGATTAGTAAGGTTAAGTTTTAGATTTTTTTTTTTTATTTTTTTTTTATCCCGTGTGAGATAGATGAGATGCAATTTTTTATTTATTTTTTATTTATTTATTTATTTATTTATTTATTTATTTATTTATTTTTTTTTTACAACGGCAGATATCGCGACTGTGTTTCAGAATTAGGGTCATATTCTTCAGCAACATTTCGGCGCCCAGACACACACATATTTGACAAGGCTTTCGTAGGCGTTTAGGACATTTCCAGGGGTAGTTTCATAGGATAGGAGAATGGAAGGGAAGGGCGGAGAGAGAGAGAGAGAGAGAGAGAGAGAGAGAGAGAGAGAGAGAGAGAGAGAGAGAGAGAGAGAGAGAGAGAGAGAGAGAGAGAGAGGCAAAAAGAAAAAAAAAACAAAGTCGAGGATCATCACTCTTTCCGTGTACATATAATAAACTTTTTTCCCTCTGTGCGCCTGACAAACGTTGGATTTAGTATATATTTCAGGCTCTTTGTGGAGGGACAGGGGGGGGAGGGGGGCTGGTAGGGCGAGGAGGAGGGGGGGGACCATCTTTTGTTTTGCTTTTTTTTCCTTCCTGTTTTTTTTCGTGTTCTGTGGGGGGGGCGGGGGGGGAGGGGGATGAGGGGGAGGGGGAAGGAAGGGGCTGGCTGGCTGGCTTTGTTAAAACACTGTGAGTCGACTACTGTTTGTGCTTGGGGAAATTCCAACACTCTGAGACGTGTGTGTTGACAGGCCCGGCAGCTGCTCGCTCGCCCGCCCGTCCAGACCCATTTTCAGGGAGATGAGGACTGTGGTATGTGGATGAACTATTGGTATGACTGCTACTATGGGTGGTGGTGGTGGTGGTGGTAGTAGTAGTAGTAGTAGTAGTAGTAGTAGTAGTGGTAGTTAAGGAAGATGAGAACTGTACCATGTGGGTGAACTATTGGTATTACTACTATTATTATGAATGGAGGTGGTAGTAGCGGTAGTAGTAGTAGTAGTAGTAGTAGTAGTAGTAGTAGTAGTAGCGGTAGTAGTAGTAGTAGTGGTCGTCTTTGTGGTGGTTTGACGTCCTCTCTTTTTTTCTTGATTCCGAAGAGTAAAAAAAAAAAAAGGTTAAAGTGAAAAGTAAAGTATTTAAAAAAGTAAGTCTTGACTCTCCCACACACTTCATGCTCTTCCAGCGAACACCAACTGAACCACGCTTACGCACACACTACACGCACTCACCGTCACACACACACACACACACACACACACACAAAAAAAAAAATAAAATCAGGGTATCAGTATTTTCTTTATCTGTTTCTCTTTTTTTTATATTATTCTCCACTTTTCTCTCATCGCCTCTACTTTTTTTCTACTTTCATTCTTCCTTTTCTTTCCATCCTTCTCTTCCTCTCTTTCTTCCTCTCTCCCTCACTCTTTCTCTACTTTTTTCTACTTTCATTCTTCCTTTTCTTTCCATGCTTCTCTTCCTCTCTTTCTTCCTCTCTCTCCCTCACTCTTTCTCTACTTTTTTCTACTTTCATTCTTCCTTTTCTTTCCATGCTTCTCTTCCTCTCTTTCTTCCTCTCTCTCCCTCACTCTTTCTCTACTTTTTTCTACTTTCATTCTTCCTTTTCTTTCCATCCTTCTCTTCCTCTCCCTCTTCCTCTCTCTCCCTCACTCTTTCTCTACTTTTTTCTACTTTCATTCTTCCTTTTCTTTCCATCCTTCTCTTCCTCTCCCTCTTCCTCTCTCTCTCCCTTACTCTTATCTCTCCGTTTTTCTCTTCTTCATCATCTCTGTTTCTCCTTTCTTCCTCTTTATTTTAGTTTCTCCTCCATTTCTTTCTCTCCACCTCCTCCAACTCCCATCTCTCCTCTCCCTCTCAGTTTTTCCTCCCCCTCATCCCTCTCTTTCCTTCCCTCTTTCTCTCCCCTCCTCTTCCTTCCCCTTTAATCCCTCCCTTTTTTCTCTCACTTCTCTCCCCTCTTTTATCTCCCCCCTCCCCTTCCTCTCTCCACCTCCACCTCCCCGTTCTTTCCTTCTGTCTCTCTATCTCTATCTCTATCTTTCTCTCTCCACA
>NC_066573.1:8397244-8439744 GCF_024679095.1 Eriocheir sinensis | reverse complement strand
TTCCCTGCACCCTTCCCCCCTTTCTTCCCTACCTTTTCCTCCCTTCCTTTCCCCTTCCTTGTTTCCTACACCTCCAGCACACCCACTGTCCCCTCCCCTTACCCCCTCACCTCCCCTCCCTCCCCTGCTCTCTCCTACCTTTCCCCTCCCCTTCCCTACCTACCTTACCTTCCCTGTCCTTTCTCCTTCCCTTCCCTTTACCCTCCCTTCCTTCCCCATTCTCCTTCCCTCCCCTCCCCCCGTTTCTTGCCCTCCCCACCCTTCTTCCTCCCCCCTCCCCTACTTCTGTCTTTCCCCTCCCCTCCCTGCCTGCCCTCCCTTCCTCCCTCTCCACCACTCTTCTTCCTTACCCATCCTCACCCCAACCTACCATCCAACCCCCATCCCAACCCCCCACTCCGTTACAACCCACTCCCCCTTCCTTACCTTCCCACTCCCCTTCCCTTTCCTCCCCATATCATTCCCACTCACTCCCTCTCTCCAATACTCCTGATAAGCCACTCCTCCTCCTCCTCCTCCTCCTCCTCTTCCTTCTCCTCCTCGTCCATCTTCTTTATCTCCTCCTCCTCCTTCTCTCTGGCTCTCTTTCTTTTGCTGTTTTCTTTACCTGTCTTTTTGTGTGCTGTCATTTTCTCATCGCTTTCTCTCGATCTGTTTACCCATCTAACTATCTATCTATCTATATGTCTATCTATCTTACCTATACTCACCCTGACACTCATTAACCTCCCTTCTTGCTCACACTCACTCACTCACTCACTCACTCATTCACTCTCTCACTCACTCATTCACTCACTCACTCACTCACTCACTCACTCACTCTCTCACTCATTCATTCACTCACTCACTCACTCACACACTCACTCATTCATTCACTCACTCACTCACTCACTCACCCACCTCATAAATCGCACCTGTCAGCCCCATGGAGTAGGCAGGTGTCACTTAATTAGTACCTTGGAGCTTCAGCAGGTAAGGGAGCACAGGTGATATTGAGACCCCTTACCCTACCTTCTCTCACGTCCCTCACCTCATCAACATCACCTCGCGAGACACACCTAAGGGACTTGCTTTATTTTGGCCTGATGTTGTGGTGGAGTCTCTCTTCTCTCGTTGATGTTGTTGTGTTGATGTTTTGTTTTGTTTTTTTGTTTTTTTGTTTTTGTTTTTTGGGGGGAGCGCTCTTTTTTTTTCTCTCAGTTCTGCTTTTCATTTTTGGGTGTTTGGTTGTTATATATATTTTTTTTCCTTTGGTGATACATACATACATACATACATACATACATACATACATAGAATCATTCATTAATTCATTCATACATATACGTTTACTCACATCATTCCTCCTCCTCCTCCTCCTCCTCCACTTTCGTTCACCTCCACTCCGTTCCACCTGTCCCACCTAATAACTTTCCTCTCCCCAACTCTTCACCCCCACCCCGCTCCACCTGTCTCAATCCACTCTCCACTTCTCTAACCTGTCCTAACTCCACCTTACCCCTCTCCACCTGGACAACTCCCTCAAGCCACCCACCTCCACCTGTGTCAGTCCACTCTCCACTTCTCTAACCTGTCTTAACCATTCTCCTTCCTCCACTAAACCTGCTCACTGCCTCAGCTTATCCACCTCCACCTGCGAATCCACTTTCTACTTCTCACCTGTAGGAACGCTAATCAGATGTTGTGACACCTGTATCTATCCACCTTCCACTCCGTCCACCTGAACCACTAACTCCCTCATCCTAGGAACCTCCACCTATCCCTATCCATCCCTATTCACCTGCTTCGTTCTGCCTCTCTATCCTATTCTATTCTATCTATCTTTCTATCCTGGTATTGTGTTTCTGTTCTTTGTTATCTCTCTCACTGTCTGTCTGTCTGTCTATCGCATATATTAACAAACAAACAGGTAAACAAACAAACAAACAAACACTTCTCGTAATCTCACTTTTTTATCTACTCAACATTTTGCTTTTCTTTTTCCATTCCTATTTTTATTATTATTATTATTATTATTATTATTATTATTATTATTATTATCATTATTATTATTCTCGTCCGTCTCCTTGTCCATAAATGTCTCCACGATTAACACCACTTTACCTCCTCCTCCTCCTCCTCCTCCTCCTCCTCCTCCTCCTCCTTCTCTTCCTCCTCCTCCTCCTCCAGCCATTCCTATCTCCTCATTTTCCTTCTCTTGTTGGTATAAATTTTCCTGTTTTCCTCCTCCACCTATTTCGCATTTTCCTTTTCATAATTATTTTGCAGTAATTTTCCTTGCTTTCCTAATTAGTTTCAAGACAATTAGCAGCCGTCCTCTGTTCTGTGACACGTATTTTTCTCAGTTTTCCCTGTACATGAATAGTGACATTGTGCTCAGGTGAAGATTCTAAAATTATTTCCCTCCTTGAAATTTGCTTACTTTTTTATCTTTACTTTTTGTTCTCCTGAGATTTTTAATACTTTTTTTATTTTCCTCGGCCAGGGACTCATTATACAGTTTCCTTGCACAGTGTCATTTTTTTCTTCCTAATATCTTGTTTTGTTTTCCCTCCCCTTCCCTTCCCTTCCCTTCCTTTCCTTCCTTTCCTTTCCTTTCCTTTCCCTTCCCTTCCCTTCCCTTTCTTTCTCTTCCCTCTCCCCTTTCCTTGTACATACCCCATACCCTTCCTTACCTTCCCGTTCTCCTTTCCCCTCCCCACCCCTTTCCCCCTTATCATTTCTACTCTCTCCCTGGTGCCACGTTATGCAGTATGGGCGGTGCAAACCTCTATCTTCCTGGGGGTTCCATGGCCTGCACCTTCTCCCGTTGGCCACCAGGGGACGCATCAACTGTACCTGTAGGATCTGCCAGCCGCTACCCGTCTACCAGTGTTGCTGTTCAGAGGTGTACCGCAACCCTGGCACGCCGGACAGAAACTCGTCCACACAATGAGCTTAATTAGACTTACCAGAGAAGGGGACAAGCTGAATTTCGTAGGGGATACTCAGCGACTGATTACAGCGTTAAGCAAGAGGCAGAACGAGAGGAGGAGAAAGAGGAAGAAATTAAATGAAGGACGAGGAGGAAAAAGAGGAAATAAGACGAAGAAGAGGAGGAGGAAGGAGGAGGAAGAGAAGACCGGAGAAAAAGAAACTGAATGAATGAATGAAGGAAAGGGGAAGTAAGTGAGGGAGGGAGGATATTAATATTGGCCCATGCAACCAGCCAGCCAGTCAGTCATTCAGCCACCTCCCAGCCCCGCCGCCGCCTCCCTGCCCCGCCGCCGCCGCCCCTCGACCACCCAGCCTCGCACACCGGAAGAAACAGAGGGAGAATTTAATCACGCCGGCGAGACGACCAGCTGCTGCCCGCGATGTTGTTGTGCTCCCGCCCGCCAAGGTCACCAGCTGGGAGGGCACAGCTGGTTAGGGCCCGGCGCGAATACTGTTGTGGCTGAACGGGTGAGAGAGAGAGAGAGAGAGAGAGAGAATAAAAAAGAAAAAAGTAACAAAGAATAAAAAGGAAAGAAAAAGAGAGAGAGAGAGAGAGAGATTATCTATACCCCTTTCTTTTTAATAAATCTACAATTATATTATGAGTTGAAATCTTGTATCCCTGCTTCCGTTTTTTTTTTTAATCAGTTATTTTTTTTACGAAGACCTGTGACCTTTATTATTGGAAAGAAAATAAATCTGATTTGGTCCGATTAGCGTGATTTATCGGTATCTGTGTTCGGTCTATGTGTGTCTCGCCTGGTTGTCTTGTGTTCTCTCTCGTGTGTTCTCTTCTGTGTGTTCTCTCTCGTCTGCTCCCTCTTGTGTGTTCTCATGTGTGATTTCCCTCGTGTTCGGCTGGTTCTCTTGTGTTCTCTACCTGTCTTTCGTCTGGTGTTCTCTATCTCTGTCTCTCGTCTGGTTCTCTTCTGTTCTCTATCTGTCTCGTCTTGTTCTCTTCTGTTCTCTATCTCTGTCTTTCGTCTGGTTCTCTTCTGTTCTCTATCTCTGTCTCTCGTCTGGTTCTCTTCTGTTCCCTATCTCTGTCTCTCGTCTGGTTCTATTCTGTTCTCTATCTCCGTCTCGTCTGGTTCTCTTCTGTTCTCTATCTCCGTCTCTCGTCTGGTTCTCTTCTGTTCTCTATCTCTGTCTCTCGTCTGGTTCTCTTCTGTTCTCTATCTCTGTCTCTCGTCTGGTTCTCTTCTGTTCTCTATCTCTGTCTCTCGTCTGGTTCTCTTCTGTTCTCTATCTCTGTCTCTCGTCTGGTTCTCTTCTGTTCTCTATCTCCGTCTCGTCTGGTTCTCTTCTGTTCTCTATCTCTGTCTCTCGTCTGGTTCTCTTCTGTTCTCTATCTCTGTCTCTCGTCTGGTTCTCTTCTGTTCTCTATCTCTGTCTCTCGTCTGGTTCTCTTCTGTTCTCTATCTCCGTCTCGTCTGGTTCTCTTCTGTTCTCTATCTCTGTCTCTCGGCTGGTTCCCTTCTGTTCTCTATCTCTGTCTCTCGTCTGGTTCTATTCTGTTCTCTATCTGTCTCGTCTGGTTCTATTCTGTTCTCTATCTCTGTCTCTCGTCTGGTTCTCTTCTGTTCTCTATCTGTCTCGTCTGGTTCTATTCTGTTCTCTATCTCTGTCTCTCGGCTGGTTCCCTTCTGTTCTCTATCTCTGTCTCTCGTCTGGTTCTATTCTGTTCTCTATCTGTCTCGTCTGGTTCTATTCTGTTCTCTATCTCTGTCTCTCGTCTGGTTCTCTTCTGTTCTCTATCTCTGTCTCTCGTCTGGTTCTATTCTGTTCTCTATCTCTGTCTCTCGTCTGGTTCTATTCTGTTCTCTATCTCTGTCTCTCGTCTGGTTCTATTCTGTTCTCTATCTCTGTCTCTCGTCTGGTTCTCTTCTGTTCTCTATCTCTGTCTCTCGTCTGGTTCTCTTCTGTTCTCTATCTGTCTCGTCTGGTTCTCTTCTGTTCTCTATCTGTCTCGTCTGGTTCTCTTCTGTTCTCTATCTCTGTCTCTCGTCTGGTTCTCTTCTGTTCTCTATCTGTCTCGTCTGGTTCTCTTCTGTTCTCTATCTGTCTCGTCTTGTTCTCTTCTGTTCTCTATCTCTGTCTCTCGTCTGGTTCTCTTCTGTTCTCTATCTCTGTCTCTCGTCTGGTTCTCTTGTTGTCTATCTATGTCTCTCGTCTGGTTCTCTTCTGTTCTCTATCTCTGTCTCTCGTCTGGTTCTCTTCTGTTCTCTATCTGTCTCGTCTGGTTCTCTTCTGTTCTCTATCTCTGTCTCTCGTCTGGTTCTCTTCTGTTCTCTATCTCTGTCTCTCGTCTGGTTCTCTTCTGTTCTCTATCTGTCTCGTCTGGTTCTCTTCTGTTCTCTATCTGTCTCGTCTTGTTCTCTTCTGTTCTCTATCTCTGTCTCTCGTCTGGTTCTCTTCTGTTCTCTATCTCTGTCTCTCGTCTGGTTCTCTTCTGTTCTCTATCTCTGTCTCTCGTCTGGTTCTCTTCTGTTCTCTATCTGTCTCGTCTGGTTCTCTTCTGTTCTCTCTCTGTCTCGTCTGGTTCTCTTCTGTTCTCTACCTCTGTCTCTCGTCTGGTTCTCTTGCCTTCTCTATCTCTGTCTCTCGTCTGGTTCTCTTCTGTTCTCTATCTCTGTCTCTCGTCAGGTTCTCTTCTGTTCTCTCTATCTCCGTCTCATCTGGTTCTTTTGTGTTCTCTATCTGTCTCTTCAGTTCTCTATCTCTGTCTCTCGGCTGGTTCCCTTCTGTTCTCTATCTCTAGATCTCGTCTGGTGCTCTCACTCCCCCTTCAACAAATAAGACCTCTCATCGGCCCGGCTATAATTTCCATACGCGTTGCTACATTTTTTTCCCATCGTCTACCTCGCCTGTTCGTCCGCCTGTTTGCCTGCCAATTACCGCACCTGAGCATTGAGCCTCGTCCCCCTGTGCCCACCCTCTCATTACTTAGCCCAGTGTTGCTATCAGGGTGTTGCTGCCTCGTCACCCTGATAACGTTGGTCTGTAGTTTTGTCGATGTTAAGATTCGCGGCGCTACGATTGCAAACGTCTGTGATATGGAAGTGTTTAATCGTCTTTTATTTGCAGGTTGGAGTGACTTGTTGATAGGTCGGAGGGTTGTAATGGTAGGGAATGTCCTTATTGAATCATAGTCTTCATCATCATCATCATCATCAATACTATCATTATCATTACCACTACAACGACTACTACTACTACTACTACTATTGTTACTACTTTATTATTAGTTTTCATATTACTTTTCATAGTCGTTATTTTCCATCTGCACCCATTTCGCCTTTTTTTTTCTTTTCTAATTATTTTCAGAACTTTTCCTTGCTTTACTCATTAACCTCAAGACCATTAGCAGCCTTCTTCTGTTATGTAGTAGCAGTAGCAGTAGTAGCAGTAGTAGTAGTAGTAGTAGTAGTAGTAATAGCAATAGTAGTAGTGGTATCTGTAGCATTAAGAGCATTAGCATATTAGCCGCAAGGATGGTATATTACTGTGAGGACAACGACCCATGGCGATAAACAGGCTCACCACTCCTATACCCAGGCGGCGGCAAATTGAAGATTGGTATCCGTCGCGCGGTGGCAGAGTCTTGTCCGACGGGGCGGCATTACAAGCGATCAGCGGCCCATCTCTTACTCGGGGAGGTCTTTACGCTACTTGCTTAAAAGACTGCAAGCGGGCACCTTCCTTCGCCGGGGCACTCCTGCGACGGGTTCCTCGCTGCAGACGACCTTGGGGACTTTTTCTCCGTTAGTTAATAGTAGTTTAGGTGACCTGTTTGGTGCTTGTTATGCTGGAACTATCAATTTTTAGGGATTTGTGGCATAATGGGATATGATAAGTACTGCCTACATATTACTACTACTACTACTACTACTACTACTACTACTTTTTTCTGCTACTACTACTACTACTACTACTGCTACTTTTTTCTACTACTACTACTACTACTACTACTACTACTACTACTACTACTACTTCATTTTTCTTCTTCTGATAGCAACATAACCACGACAAACCACCACCACCAACAACAACAACAACAACCACACCCACCACAACCACTACCACTACCACTAACCACACTAACTAAGCACTAACCCACACGACCAGGCGAGAGTATACAGGTTAATTACACACACTAACAATAACAAACCAGGTGTGTGTGTACGTAGTAGCTATAAGAGACATATATCACCAGGTAAACACATGTATACCTAACTAGACCTACCAAGAGCGTGAGGTGACCCGGGTGAAAGAAAGCTTGCTAGGTGACTGAAGGGAGGGGGAGGGGAGGGGGAGGGGGGGAGGGGGGAGCGTGAATGACAGAGGTAGAGGGAACTAATGAATAAGTGAAGGATACGAGGCGCTTTGTCATGTACAGCCATTCATGAATACCCCTGGAGGAGGAGGAGGAGGAGGAGGAGGCGGAGGAGGAGCAGGAGGAAGAGGAGGAGATGGGGAAAGAGAGAGAGAGAGAGAGAGAGAGAGAGAGAGAGAGAGAGAGAGAGAGAGAGAGAGAGAGAGAGAGAGAGAGAGAGAGAGAGAGAGAGAGAGAGAGAGACAGAGAGAAAGAGAGAAACACACACACACACACACACACACACACACACACACACACACACACACACACACACACACACACACATGAAGGGAGGTCCTACACACGGTATCCTTCTCTCTCTCTAGGATGTCCGGGGGAGGTGTTATTGAGAAGCCCGACGCAGGATACTCAGAATTAATGTGAGAGGAAAGAGGAACATGAAGAAGGAGGAGGAGGAGGAGGAAGAAGAGGAAGAGGAAGAACTATGGTGGCGGCGGTATGTTCACTAAAGACTATGTTAAGTAAGGCAATAATTATCTTTCTTTTGCTTTGAATAATGAGAGAGAGAGAGAGAGAGAGAGAGAGAGAGAGAGAGAGAGAGAGAGAGAGAGAGAGAGAGAGAGAGAGAGAGAACTAGAAAGGAATGGATGGAATAGGTAAAAGATGATAAATATGAAGAAAAAAAAACAATATGAAAAGAAAATACAAAAATAACGAATGAGAGAGAGAGAGAGAGAGAGAGAGAGAGAGAGAGAGAGAGAGAGAGAGAGAGAGAGAACACCTATAATAATCTCAGGCCATTGACAAACCCAGACACAATAGACTCGGAAACTTTCACACGAGCATTGATGTAATTGGGAGCCTTGAGAACCATTAATTAAGACCGACAGACTCTGGACCACCTGGGCGCGTTCTCGGCAGGTGAGGAGGAGGAAGGGAGGAGAAGAAAGGAGAGAAGAGAGAGGAGAGGAGAGGAGGGGAAGGATGAGAGTGGGAAGTATAATATTGGGGAAAGGGGGGAAAGAGAGGGGAGGAAAGGATGAGGAAAAGGAGGATAGGAGAAGGAATGAGAGGGAGGAAGGAAGAAGAGTGGAATGTAGCAGAGTATCATTGAAGGAAAGGGAAAACAGAATGAAGGAAAAGTGAAGGAGGAGGTTGATGAGGGAGGAATGAGAAGAGAAAAGTAGAGTAGATGAGAGAGAGAAGGAGAGAGGAGAGAGAGAGAGAGAAGGAGAGAGAGAGAGAGAGAGAGAGAGAGGAGAAGGTAAAAAAAGAGAGAAGAGGAAGGAGGAAGGGAGAGAAGAGGAGAGAAGGAGAAGGAGGAAGGAAGAAGAGGAAGAGGGGAGAAAAGAAGGAAGGAGAAAATGGGAGGTGGAATGTAGATCACGGAGGAAAAGGAGGAAAAAACGAGAGAGAGAGAGAGAGAGAGAGAGAGCACCCTTTTTCTCTCTCCCCAAAACAAAATAATGCGCGTTCGAGTCTGAATGGAGTGCTTTCAGTGTTCATTATTGATATTTTTTTTCATCCTCTTTCATTTATTAATCTGGTTCCTCTTATCCTCCTCATTATTAACCGTTAGTAGTAGAAGTAGTTGTAGTAGTAGTAGTAGTAGTAGTAGTAGTAGTAGTAGTAGAAGAGATGATGAATGGTATAGGTCAAACATATTCTCTCTCTCTCTCTCTCTCTCTCTCTCTCTCTCTCTCTCTCTCTCTCTCTCTCTCTCTCTCTCTCTCTCTCGTCATGTAGGGGTCATTCATCTTGGTCAGGTCGGGGGTCGAAAGCCCCTAATGAGCAGGCCCCCCTCCCCCCTCCCCCCCCCCCTTTTTCTCTCCCTCTCTCCCTCCCTCTCCCTCCATTCCTCTCTCCCTCCTACTCTCCATTCATCCCTCCCTCCTTCATTCACTCTGTATCCTGCGTAATCCCTCATTCTCTCTCTCTCTCTCTCTCTCTCTCTCTCTCTCTCTCTCTCTCTCTCTCTCTCTCTCTCTCTCTCTCTCTCTCTCTCTCTCTCTCTCGCGCTCTCTATCTCTCTCTCTCTCTCTCTCTCTCTCTCTCTCTCTCTCTCTCTCTCTCTCTCTGTTCGTTCCCTGTCATCTTTCTTTTGCTTGCTTGTCTTTTCTATTGTTTTTTTTCTTCTTAATCTTTCTTTTCTTCTCTTCCTTGTTTTGTTTTCCTCATTATTTTCTTCTCCTGGACTTGATTGCTTGTTGTCTTCTTTTGCTTGTTCTTCTTCTTCTGTCCTTTCTTCTTCCTTCTTCTGTTCCTTTTCTTCTCTTTGTTCTTGTTATATTTTTTCCCTCTTCGCTTATTGGATTTGTTCTTTCAGTCCCTCCTCCTCCTCGTCTTCGTCCTCCTCCTCCTCCTCGTCTTCCTCTTCCTCCTCCTCCTCTTCCTCCTCGTCCTCTCCTTGTCGTTCTTCTCTCCTCATGCTCTTCTTCAGTTCCATTCTCTCTTCCTCCTCGTCCTCCTCCTCGTCCTCCTCCTCCTCCTCTTCCTCCTCCTCTTTCTCCTCCTCCTCCTTCTCCTCCTCCTTCTCCTCCTCCTCTTCCTCCTCCTCCTCTCCTTATCGTTCTTCTCTCCTCATGCTCTTCTTCAGTTCCATTTTCTCTTCCTCCTCGTCCTTCTCCTCGTCCTCCTCCTCCTCTTCCTCCTCCTCCTCTCCTTATCGTTCTTCTCTCCTCATGCTCTTCTTCAGTTCCATTCTCTCTTCCTCCTCCTCCTCCTCCTCCTCCTCCTCCTCCTCCTCCTCTCATCCCGCCTGGAGAGGAGATGAAGAGGATTAAGGAAAGGTGGGAACATAGGGATAATCCACGGTAATCCTCCTCCCTCCCTTTCCTCCCTCCCTCACTCTCCCTTCTTCACTTATATTCTCCCTCCCTCCCTCTCCCTCCCTTCTGGCCCTCGAGGGAGAAACTAGGTCGCCTGGGTTACTCTTGACCTTGAAAACTCTCTCGCTTTCTTTATTTCTTTTTTTTCTTTTTTTCTTTTCTTTCTTTCTTTCTTTCTTTTCCAGTTGTCTTGATTTCTTTCTTTTTTTCTTTGATTGAGTTGCATTATTTTTGTTTTTATTTTGTTTTTTCTTGTTCTATGCGTTTAGGTCATACGTGGATAGATGGATGGATAGATAGATAGATAGATAGATACGGTAGGTAGATAGATAGACAAAGATAGATAGATAGATAGATAGATAGAGAGAGAGAGAGAGAGAGAGAGAGAGAGAGAGAGAGAGAGAGAGAGAGAGAGAGAGAGCTGTCCAGTATATGCCATTCCTCCTAGACTCCCTCTTAACCTCCTCCTCCTCCTCTTCCTCCTCATCCTCATCCTCCTCCTCTCATTACTCATTGTTCTTAGATATTACTCATTGTCGTAATAACGTTAAGTTCTTTCGAATACTGGTGTCCTTGTCCGCTTTTATCGCCCGGTTAGTGGTAGCAGTAATGGTAGTTCTTTCCTCTTTCCTACATAAATTCCATGCAGTTTTTCCATGCTGCATGGTTCTTTTTCCTTTCCTGCCAGCTTTGGCTGGAGGGATGGGGGGGTGGGGAGGAGCCTTCGCCTTTGCTGTCCTTCATCTTCCACCTTTGATTAGATAGTTAGTGTAGCTTGTCACAAACAACCTCGTAAGGACCAGCAGGTCTGCTGTTGTTTGTTCTTCCTTTGTGTTCCTTTGTGTTCATCATCATCATCCTCTTCCTAATTGTTCTAGTGCGTAAAAAAAAACATTATAGTCAAGATGCATTGTTAGTGTTAATATGCAATGGAGGCCTCGTTATTACCCAACATAATTATATAGGCCTACTCTCTGCCTACTGTTATTCTTTGTTTTCATAGTTACATGTTTCCTTCTCTCTCTCTCTCTCTCTTTTAATCTCTATAAGTACATTTTTTCTCCCCTGTAAGACTCTCGCTCCTGTCTAACATATCCACACAAAATTGTTTCTTTCTTTTTTTTGTAATTTTCCATGTGCACTAAATTATATGTAGTTCCACAAGGTACACACACACACACACACACACACACACACACACACACACACACACCATGTTCAGTTTGGGTGAATGTATGAATGATTCTCTCTCTCTCTCTCTCTCTCTCTCTCTCTCTCTCTCTCTCTCTCTCTCTCTCTCTCTCTCTCTCTCTCTCTCTCTCTCTCTCTCTCTCTCTCGAAATATAATAATATGTAAGTCTTAGGTGAAAAGAATGTTGATTTCGTCGCTGAACAGACAGACAGACAGACGCACAGACATACAAACAGACAGACAGATAGATAGATAGATAGATAGATAAAGCAACGTGTAAATATATAAGAAAACATCAAATTCCACCCCAACCTGAGGTAAATATTATGCTGTATGTCTCTTATTATGAAAAATTAGCCACATTCTCGTCCGAGGACAACAGCATCTTCCTGACGAGGCTGCTAAAGATATATTCATGGTGTGTCAGATGCAGAAGAGAAAAAAATACTCATCCTATCCATCCTCTTTTTTTTTTTTTTTTTTTTTCTTACGTGTTAGCCTATAGCGCCGGTAGGCCTTCTTGAGGGGCCTGGTGGTGTTATGCAAAAGTTAAGTACAAACGAATCCAATTTTTTATGCAGAGGACAGTTACATTATGCAAGAAGGAGAACAAAACCCTAGAGAACATTAATGACAATTTTTCACTCTTTCTAACAACACAGGTATATCAAATGAAATTGTAAAACAAGTTAAAACTGGATTTCGTGACCACATTCATTTCAAAGAAACTTTTTAAATGAATACCTCAAGCCTGCCATGCATGACGGTACGATAAGAGGGACATTTTACAAGGTTATGATGTGTTGCTGCCACAAGGGTAGCTTTGCCATATGTTCGGCAGGCAGCGTGTCGGCGGGGCAGCAGAACCTGGCCGGGCTGACCGCAGTGCAGCACGAGGCCCAAAATGCTCCCTCTCCTGGTGAAACGTTGGCGTCGTCCTTCCGTGTCCTTCTTTGAACTGAGAGAAGAACAGTGTTGGATCGAGTCTTAACTTAACGCGTCTGAACGTGAACCAGACTTTTCTTCCTATGTAGACCGACTGAGTGGAACAAGATCTATATAGACTGTAATCCTGTAGGAAGTGTGACTCGCTGCCTTTCTTTGTGTAGAAAATGTGAAAGAGTTTTGTGCGTAAATGTGTTGTATCCCTGTAAGATACATGTCACGACTCTTAAGACTGCTGAAGTTGTAGGAGCTATGACGTTTTGGATATGCGTCGTATGATATATGGCGCACCCCCCTCCCCCCCTGAGTGTGGTTTCCCTCCTCCCCTCCTCCTCCTCCTCCGTCTTACCCGTGGGAGGAGAGAGGGAAAGTAGAGTTACATTAGGCCGGGAGGTATGAGGGTTCCTAATTATCTCTTCACACCTACTGCTTTCCCTCCCTCGCTCCCTTCTTCCCTCCTCCCTCCCTCCACCCTCACCTTCCCAGCACCTCCCCCCACCACGCCCACACTCCCTCTCTGCCTTCATAATAGCCCTTCACACCCGTAGCTTTCTGTGGACGCGTGAACTGAAAACGTAAGGTGTGTGTATGTGTGTGTGTGTGTGTGTGTGTGTGTGTCAGAAATTGAGAAGACATTATGTATGGCTTGTGTGACCACTAGAGAGAGAGAGAGAGAGAGAGAGAGAGAGAGAGAGAGAGAGAGAGAGAGAGAGAGAGTGGTTGCTGTTTATTTTTTTTCTGCATCAAGCCACCTCATGTTTTCACACACACACACACACACACACACACACACACACACACATACACACACACACGCACACACACACACACATTGTCTTGTCTTCTTGAAAATTAAGTTGTTCCCTACAGCCCCCTCCTCCTCCCCTATCCCCTCTTGACGTCGGGGGAGGAGGAGGGGGGAGGGGGAGGGGAGGGGGAGGGGGGGGGGGAGAAGTAGTGACCCCTGGTGGCCTAAGAGTTCTCTCCCCGCCGAGATAAATGAGAATTGTCATTAGGTTTTTTTTCTCTCTTTCTTTGAGTGTTGCCCGCGGAGAAGGACACTGCTCTCTCTCTCTCTCTCTCTCTCTCTCTCTCTCTCTCTCTCTCTCTCTCTCTCTCTCTCTCTCTCTCTCTCTCTCCATAGTGTTTAATTAGTATATCCATTGTCAATATTACGTTACAATTACAGCTGTTATTATTATTATTATTATTATTATTATTATTATTATTATTATTATTATTATTATTATTATTATTATTATTATTATTATTATTATTATTACTAGACACAGATGACATGGTGAAGGGCAGGGAAATGGAGAGGAAGGGAAGAGAAAAGGCAGGGAGAGGAGAGGTGTCGAAGAAAGGGAGAAAGAGGGGAAGGATGGAGGGATGGGACAAGGGGAGGAAGAGGGGTGTGAGAGGGAAGGAGTTTGGGGATTGGAGGGAGAAAGGGAAGGGGGGGTACTGTATGGAAGGGGAAGAGGGGAGAAGGAAGAAGAGGTGGGGTATTATATGGGAGAGTTAGGGAGAGGGGAAGAGGTGGTGAGGGTCATATGGGGAGGGGAGGGTCAGGGGATGGGGGGAGGGGAGGGTCAGGGGGTGGGGGGAGGGGGGGACACTTGAGAACACTCCGCCCCTTGCCGCCAAATGTTAACAAATGGGAGAAAAAGGCTAATGATTTCTTAACCAATACCAGGCAGGGGGGTGTGAACAGGGAGGATGGACGAGCAGGAGGAGGAGGAGGAGGAGGAGGAGGGGAAGAAGGAAGAGGAGGAGGGTGAAGATGGAAAAAGGAGGAGGAGGAGGGAGGATTTCAAGCAGGAGGATGTGGTGAGGATGTTTAATGAAGAGGGGAAGACCGACAAGACGTAAGAGAGAATGAAAATGGTTGAAGGAAAGAAGGAAGGAAGAGAAGGAACAGAAGGGAAGGAAAGGAAGAATAAGGAAGGAAGGAAGGGAAGAGAAGGGAAAGGGATGGACGGAGGAGATGCTGAGGAAGGAAATGGAAGGGAAGGGATGGATGGTAAGGGAAGGGAAAGGAAGGGATAATAGATAACGCAAATATATACCTTCAGGCCTATCGTTATGTGACAAGTTCCTTAACCCGTGAATATATCTACTCATCTCCCACCGCACATATTCTATACTGACATCTTGATATCAATCCTATAGTAAGGAGACCAGTACTGCACCGCATATTCGAGGAGAGGCCGAACTACTAAATACAGCTTGAGGATGACTTCAGCGCTTCTGTTACTGTCGCCTCTTGAATGAAACCCAGAAAACAAAGAAATAAAGAAAACATCCATGAAGGAGAGCAAAGAGGGAGAGATGAAAGGAAGTGTACGAATGAGGAAGAAGAAAAACAAGTGAGAGAAGGAATAGAAGGGAAGGGAAGAAAAGGAAGAAAATGAAGAATAGAGAAGAAAAGGAAGGGGAAAGAAAGGAAAGGGATGGACGGAGGAGATACTGAGGAAGGAAAAGGAAGGGAAGCGGAAGGAAAGGAAGGGAAAGGGAAGGGAAGAGAAGGGAAAGGAAAGGAAAGGGATGGACGGAGGAGATACTGAGAAAGGAAAGAAAAGGAAAGGAAATGAAAGCGAAGGGAAGAGAAGGGAAAGGAAAGGGATAAACGGAGGAGATACTGAGAAAGGAAAGGGAAAAGAAAGGAAAGAAATGGAAAGGGAAGGGAAGGGAATGGAAGGGGATGGGGGTGGCCGTGATGGAGTGGGTGGGTGTAGGAGGGGCCGAGGTGCCGAGAACTCATAAAACACTGGAAGGGCCGAAGAAACATTACCGGGAAATTGTTAACGTTCACTTAATACGAGGAACCTTTCCCTGGGCGGTGGTCAGCGTAGGGAAACTTGACCTCTCCTCTGTTCCTTCCCTTCCCTCTCTCCCACACTCTCACACTCCTACGCCTCCCTCTCTCTACCTCCCTCTGACCTCCCTCACCCTACCTTCTTCGTCTCCACCCTCTTCTTCATCCTCCTGACCTCCCTTCCTTCTTCACCCTTGCTCTTAACGATCCTCTCCCTATCTTCGACCCCCATCTCTCTTGTGGCCTCTCTTCTGCAGTGCCATATCCCTTTGCAATGCCTTCATGCCATCTTCTTCATCCCCCACGACCTCCCTTCTTCTTTTATCTTGCATGCCCCCACCATCGTCCTCATCCCCTCCCTATCTTCCACCTCCTCCTCTCTTCCGCAGACTGCAGTGCCACTTTCCTTATCTTATGCCTTCATCTTCCTCTGCCCCGTCTTCACCCCTCACCCTCTTCTCCACTTTCTACTGCCCTCATCAGCCTCCACCATCAGCCTCAGCCTCTCTCCCCTCACTCCCTCCCCCCATCATACCTCTCCACCCCCGCCCCTCCACACGACACCCCAGCACCTCCAAGAAGCCGCTAACAAATCTGCCTTGCTTTCCTGCGTCCCTGTTACTCCTAATGACGACAGGCGGTGAGAGGACGTGTCTACGAGGACGAGGACGAGGACGAGGAGGAGGTATAACGAGGAGTAAAGAATATGTTGTGAAAAGAGAAGGTGGAAAGGAAATAGGAGCAGGGGTGATAGGAGGAGGAGGAGGAGGAGGAGAGAAATGGCGGTGTCCTTTGAAAACACAATGGGGAACGGCTGTAATATCTTTGCCGTTTCCTCTTCAACATGTCCCCATAAATAACCTCACTACTACCACTACTACTACTACTACTACTACTACTACTACTACTACTACTACTACTACTACCGTCTGTCAACAACCTCAGAAATACATGTCCATTCCTCTCTCCTCTTCTCTCCTTTCCTCATCTCCCTTCCCCTCCCTCCTCCACATCTTCCTCATTCCATCCACAGCTTCCCCATTACTCCCCCTCCTCCTCCTCCTCCTCCTCCTCCTCCTCCTCCTCCTCCTCCTCCTCCTCCTCCTCCTCCTCCTCCCCGCCACACCCACGTAACCTCAGCCCAACAAAAGCCTACCTGAGACCCCGGGTGTTAGAGAATAGAGTTTCTCCTCAGTTTACCCATAATGGTGTTTTTTCCCACGGTCGCCCAACAGGTGTCGTAACAACTTCATCTGAATGGCCTTTGGGAGCGGGGGGCGGCAGGGGGAGGTGGAAGGGGGGCGAGGCAAGGAGGAAAATGTGTGTAGGTGTGGCTGTGATGCACGGGAGGGAGAGGAGAGATGGGGGAGGAGATGGAGAGAGGGAATGTGATGGTGGTGGTGGTGGTGGTAGTGGGGGTGGGTCCAGTCGGCCGGGTTATTATACTTTTTAATGTCCAGTGTAGCTCCCAGGGGGACTACGCCGCTGAACTATACCCTTTTGGAACACACACACACTCACACACACACACACACACACACACACACACACACACATGACGACCCGCATTGTGTTAAGTATTTCAGCCTCTCGTTTTCTTTTCCTTCCTCCCTCCCTCCTTCTCTCCCTCCCTCCTTCTCTCCCTCCCTCCTTCCCTCCCTCCCGTGAACCTCCAAAAAGGGAAAGAAAACATAGAAAGGAAAAATAATAAATTGACGCCCTCCAGAAACAGCCCGCGGCGTCAACAGGGGATTGGATCGCTTGTCAAGGGCCTCGATCCTCCTCCTCTCTCTCTCTCTCTCCTCCCGTCCCTCTTGTTCGGCCCATCGCGCCAAGAAGGATCCGGACTATCTACAGCGATGCGCTTTTATTTTTGTTGTTGTAGTTATTTTTCCTTCTCGTTTTTTTTTTCTTTTATCTTTTTGTTTTTTGTTTTTTTTTATAGTGATGTCGGATTTTTTTTTTCACTTATCTGTTTAGTTGTTGTTGTTGTTGTTGTTGTTGTTGTTGTTTTAGAATGTGAGGCGTTTATGAGTGAGTGTTTTGATCTTTTTTTTTATTTATTTTTCATCTTTATTTTTGTTTTCTTTATTTTTTTGTCGTAGTTAATTTTTCCCAGTTGGTTGTGACTTTTGTTTTTGTTGTTTGCTTCAGTGAATGTTAGTGTTACTATTATTATTATTATTATTATTATTATTATTATTATTATTATTATTATTATTATTATTATTATTATTATTACTCTTCCTGTTGTCATTCATCATCGCTTTCATCAAATGTCTTAGTTTCCCTTTCAACGCCCCCCCTTTATCTCTCTCTCTCTCTCTCTCTCTCTCTCTCTCTCTCTCTCTCTCTCTCTCTCTTCCTTCCCTTTCCTTCCTTTCCATTCCATGCCCTTCCCTTCCCTTCCATTCTCTTCCTTTCCTTCCTTTCCCTTCCCTATGCTTCTCTTTCCTCGCCTGCCCTGCCCGTCCCATCCCTTCCATTCTCTTTTCCTTCCGTTCTCTTTCCTTCCCTTCCCTTCCCTTCCTTTCCTTTCCTTCCCTTCTTCAGCATCGCCTCATCCCTTCTCTTCCCTTTCCTTCCCATCCACTCCCTTTCTTCCCATCCCTTCCTTTACTTCCCTTCTTCAGTATCCCTTCCCTCCCTTCCTCAGCATCTCCTCCGTCCCTCCCTTTCCCTTTCCTACACATCCCTGGCATTCCGAAGGGAGCCTAAGGACACTCCCTCGACCCTATGGCCCCCTTTTGACCTCCTGCCCCCCCCCCCCTCTCCATGGCCTCGCCCGGGTCCACTTTACGACCAAGATGCGGAGTATGTCGATGAGGGTGGGGCGGGGCAGGGGCGGGGCTGGGGCGGCAGTACATCAGTGGTGGTGGATTCATGGGGGGTGGGGGAGATGTAGGTTGTCAGGTTGGTGGGGGGGGGTGATGGTGGTGGAGATGAGGGTGATGATGGTGGTGGTGGTGATGGTGGTGGTGAGGTCAGAGTGTCAAGATATCGATGGTGTGAAGGAAGAGTAATTTTTGTAGTGGTGGAAATGCCCCCCCTACCACACACACACACACACACACACACACACACACACACACACACACATACATACACAAACTGTTCTACTACTACTACTACTACTACTACTACGTTTCAAATTTCTTGCCCTCTCTGATAATAATAATACTCTTCCTCGCTCCTGATTTTTGTTGACTTTCATTATTTTTTATTTTCGTATCATCAACTCCATACATTTTTTTTTTTTTTTAAGTTTTCACATTATTATTTATTACTTGAATGTGGAAAGGCAACATCCACTTGGGGTGAAAACAGAACAGGTGAACTTTGAGGCTGACTGATTGCCACTTACATTACAGGAGATGCCCAAAACAACACCACACAACACCAAAACAACACCACACAACACCAAAACAACACCACACAACACCAAAACAACACCACACAGCACCAAAACAACACCACACAGCACCAAAACAACACCACACAGCACCAAAACAACACCACACAACACCAAAACAACACCACACAACACCAAAACAACACCACACAGCACCAAAACAACACCACACACCACCAAAACAACACAAAAACAACACCACACATCACCAAAACAACACCACACAGCACCAAAACAACACCACACAGCACCAAAACAACACCACACAGCACCAAAACAACACCACACAGCACCAAAACAACACCACACAACACCAAAACAACACCACACAACACCACACACCACCAAAACAACACCACACAACACCAAAACAACACCAAAACAACAGTGAAGACATATCAGGAGTGCCGTTGCAAAGGCGAAACTCCCACGTGGGCGAAGGTAAACAAACACACAGGCGCCCCATAAAAACACCCAAGAAGAAGACGGGCGGTGTGTGAGATCACGGAGAGGAGAGGACCAGGAGGAGCAAGACCTACAAAAGCGGAGCAGCTCAAAAGAAGAAGAAGAAGAAGAAGAAGGGGCGGGGCCTGAAACCTCGGCAGCGGTAAACGGTATGTATGTATTCTGGGTAAAACTGTAGCAGGTGTAGACATTTTTATTATCAAGACACAAGTATTCTGCTAACCTTCAGACCTTTCGGGAATCATTAGGAAAGAGTGTAGAGTTAAAACAAGTGTGAAGATTGCCAAGGACACACGCACAAGCTTCCACTTATGTGATAGGTACATCAACTCGCTTGTGCTGATGACGTGGTACTGCTGGCGTTAACCTGGTACCTGTGGGGATCATGTTTCTTAAAGGCCCCTCTAAGCGAGAATAGTGAGAAAAATCATCACACACACACCATTTCATTATATATATCAATGCATTTGTAATCGGTTTATGCATCATCTATTTTTGAGGGTTTATATCATGGCATAAATTTGGCCCGCCGCTGCTACCAGGTTAATATGCCTTTTCGCTACCTTTACCACGTTTTCCTTACTTTTAAGTTTTTCCGCCTTCATATTATGGTTAAGGGACATGTATTTCGTCCCTTAAGTATAATATGGAGGCGTAATATCGTATTTTGGAGGCGCGTAGTGATTCTCAGTAATTACCCGTCTACAACACCACCAAGACGGAGTGCATGGTAGTGCCGCCACACTCCAGGCTGGACTGCCAGACATCGGCATGGCTCAGTGGGAGTGCCCTTAAATTTACTTACTTAATTACTTGTCTCACTTGTCGGAAGTTCTGCTGGAATCAATTCGGCCAACTTGAAGGTCCACAGCCTCCACAGTTTTCATCTTTCTTCTTTCTTCCTTAAGTGGCTTCTGGGGATTCCTAGATGGACTAGCTCATCCCTGGCCTTCACCGGGCTTGGGATGAATTGTCTGGCTGTGCTGCGTCACCACGCCGCGTACAGTATGAGGAGTAGGGTGGGGCAATCGGGGAACTCCATCATCTCCTCCATCAGATAGAGCTCAACCTATGTGTGTGGATCTATGCTGTGAGAGTGGCTGGGCCTTCTGTTTGCCCAGACCAGGGGCGGGCAACCCCCAGCCCGTGGCCCATATCCGCCCCATGAAGGCCTAGCATCCACCTCGCCACCCTGCTAGGCAATAACATCGCAATCCGGCCCTCGAAACCCCAGGAAAAAAAATATGGCAAACATCATCTGCTGGCAAATACTGCTTGTCAAGCCTGCGCTCCTCACCTCACTGCAAGAGTTGCCAGGTCTGTCCTTTTTGAGATCTGCTTGTCCTATTTAATTTAAACATAAAATAGACAGGCTGAAACTGTGTTGTCGTGGGGCCACGGTGCCCTGTGTGTGCGACCTGCAGCAGGAGATCGCCACTTTCCTCCATCAGAAGAATCTTCCCCACACTGACCGCTTTGACCCGCAATGGCACACTCGTCTGTGCCTACTCACAGACATCACTACGCACCTGAATCCTCTCAATGTGAATCTGTGCCTCAACTTTCATCCCACCTCCACCTCAGTGACATTTTTCTATTGTCTACCTCTCCCACCGAGTCGGACATTGAAACACTTTACACCTTATGGCAAGCAGCACCAGTTGTCTCACTGATCTGTATGTTTTTTCATTTTTCACATTTTTTACTTTGGGGTTCTCATTCTTCACTCCAGCCCGTAGCCTGCTCCTGAAAGTCTCATCTGGCCCTCCTGTCGAAAAGGTTCCTTGCCCCTGGCCTAGACTCTGCACATTATTATTATCCCCCAGTCATACCTACCCCTCATGAATCTCTTCCCCACTGGTCTCAGTGGTATACAAAACTTTATGGTTAAAATTTGGGTTTATTTGGTAAAATTCCAGAAGTACACCCACCTGAAGGTATTAACCCAGCAGCAGCGACGGGCCAAATTTGTGGCTTTACCGTGTAGTAGCGATGGACCAAATTTGTACCATGATATTTACCCCAAAAATAGATGATACATAATCTGATCACAAATGCTTTGATATATATTATGAAATGGTTTGTGTGAGTGGTGATTTTTTTTCTCATTTTTCTCGCTTGGAAGGACCATTAAGAAACATGATCCCTGCTGCTACCGGGTTAATCTCCTGGACTTTATTCCTAACTCTGGCTCTGCAACCCTGATGTCCTTACCTCGTGGTTATGTTGACACCTTTTGAGCAGCTAAACCAGACTGTTTCTGTAGTGCCAACTCATGAGTGGAAGAGATGAAATGAATACTACCCACAAAGGTCTGCTTATAGTGGTTCATAGATGCTCTGAAGACTCGTTTAGATTTGAAGGAGTAGCTTTTGTGAAGGTTCAAATTATTGCAAATGTGGTTAGTGACATTGTGGTCCGTGTCATGTTCTGCCAAGTGATGGTGGGGGTGTATTTGTGTATATATTTATAGTTTAATCTTCTTAATCTTTATTATTTTTAGTTAAAAATTTGAGATAATACTTAAGCTAGTACTCATTTTTGTTTTCATTCTTTATTAGATTATTTATTTCTTCTAAATGATAAGTAAAAATTAGTAAATTGATTTTATTTACTTTTTAGAGTTCACTTCATGTGTGGTTGTAACAGTTATGTCCTCCTCCCCCCTAAGGCGTCATGGCGGATGACAAGACACAGATCCGTGAGGGGTGTGTGGTGCTGGTGCAGAAAGGGGCGTACCTCAAAACCTGCCGACTGTTTAAAGGAAGGTGAGGCAGCCAGTGGATGTGGTATCTGACCAGTTAGGATTCTAGAATTATTAGCAGTAGTAATGAACTCAGTATATTAAATGAATCATGATGCTTTCAATTCTAAATATATATGAGCATGCTATAGTATATATGCAAAGGCTTATACAATTTTTAACTTAATGTATAATAGTTTATGATGTAAATGGTTCTAGTTACAAACACGTTTTTGCCTATGTATCTTTTATTAATATCTGATATGTTGTCACCAAAAATAGTGGTACACAAACAGAACACTCATTATAATTATTCTTTCTGTATTAGAGAAATTAAAGAACTCTTGATTTAGCCTTAGGTTTGTAATAATCAAGAAATGTGGAGCTGGGAGTTTGAAAATACATCTCCAATGACTCACACACAGGTCATACACATTTGGAAAGCGAGGGGATGGTCAGTTCACTCTGAACCTGGATGGCGCCCTCAGCTGCCCCTACGGGTCCTCCTTCCGCATGGAGAAGGTGTCCAACAGGTTGTTCAGCGTTACCCGGGAGGAACACCCGATCAAATCTCTCGACATCGGTGAGTTGCAGGTTTTGGCTCATCCAGAATATGAGATCGTAGTTCTGAATCACTGAGCATCTGAATGTAGGATTGTCTGCAGATCACCGAGCTCCTTGAAGTGAGAATGTAATAGAAGTGTAAGATACAGACTTATTCGTTTAGAAGCGTGTCTGCAAATATTCTGTGAAAGCCGACTCACTCATTCACTTCAATTCCTCAGTCAAGGAAGGAGGAGTGGACAACAGGGACTTGCAGGATGATGGGCGCTCACAGAAACTAACACCAGAGGAAATACTTA
The DNA here is from genome assembly GCF_024679095.1 of Eriocheir sinensis. Lineage (NCBI taxonomy): Eukaryota > Metazoa > Arthropoda > Malacostraca > Decapoda > Varunidae > Eriocheir > Eriocheir sinensis. Next base: position 8,417,160 of record NC_066573.1, on the reverse strand, counting down.
AGCTCAAGAATAAAGGGCTGACAGGGAAAGAGGTAAGAAAACTACATGTACAAATTATATAGAGTTTATTTTATTGGGGCTTTTGTAAGAGAGCTGATGCAGACAGGTCCTGAGTGATAGAAAACTTGCCTGAGGAGAAAAGAAATGTTAACACCTGATTTCTTTTTCTTAACCTACACCCTGTTAAGGAGACACACATTACAAGCTTTGTCAAGTGTAAGGATACTTGAGCAAAAAATTCAGTGCAAAGAATAGTAATAGCACAGACACTCCCTTAACTATGAATGTTCAAATAAAGTGGGTTTAGACATGTGATGAGAATGGGGGAGAATGAATTTGTGAAGAGAGTGTATGAGGGGAGGATTGAGGGAGGGGGTGTCAGGGGAAGACCACATGTGAAGCGGATCAACAGAGTGAGTGAGTTTTGGAGCGAGGGAGTTGGAAGTAGCAGGATTGAGTGTGCTGAGAGGGAGTGCCAGAACAGGGAGGGATGGAGACACTTCTGCCGTGGCCACCCCCTGGAGGGAAATTCCCGTGCAGGAGTAGGGTGTCGAAGGTGTAGATAGATAGGCAGATGATATGTGATGTTATTTGTGTGGTGATCAAAAGGACTGATATGAATTTGTACTTTCAGGTCATTCAAGTAATAACAGAAAACAGTTCCACCTTCAGAGACAAAACTGTATACTCACAAGAGAAGTATGTGAATAAAAAGCAGAAGAAATATGGCGAAGTAATCACCGTTCACAGGCCTACTATACGTCTCCTGAACAACATGTTCTACGTACAAGATCCGCTCAAAATTGCGTAAGTTTAGATACATCCACAGTGTTATTACTCAACAGCATCATTCATTTCTTTATCACAAGCTGGGGTGTGACATCCATGATATTATATTGTTTACTTCCTCTCCCTCTCCAGGAATCTTCGTATTGACACACTGTCTCAACTTTTGTGTCACTGCAACATCCAGTCTGGCGGCAACTTTGCCATCTTTGAGTCTGGCACGCAGGGCCTGGTGACGGCCGCCATGCTGCACCGCATGGGCACTGCTGGCCACCTGGTGCAGGTGTATCACGGGGGACACCCACAGAGGTGAGGCCATGGCCCAGTCTTTTTGTCATGTCCTGGATGTTCTGCATTTCTTTAAATGGTTTTCTCCACTTCTATGGAATGTAGGAATAAGGGATTAAGATTTTGTCATGAATTAGCCATCACATATATGTATTCTGAAGAGGAGAGTGGGTGGTGAGGCATTGGCTGAGTGTTGGGGTGGAAGTGCCAGGCTGCTGTCCACCAGGCAGGCCAAGGAAGACATGGAGACAATGTGTTTAAGAGGACCGGGCAGCTGTGAGGATTTGAGAGGCCGAGGCACTCAACAGAAATAGCTGGAAGCACGTCATCAACCGTTTAATCTCATAAAAAATTATAGAACAACCTGACATTAAATAAATGATGATGGGGGATGAGGGTGTCAGATATAGATAGATAGACAATTAGAAGGATTCAGACTATTGTTTTTATTCATTAATGGATTGAGGTAAACATACTCTTGGTGCAGATTAAGGATATTTGATTAATAAATTGGGGAGGCGTGGTGAGCCCGTGGACCAAGGTTTGAGTCCCACTGAAACGCTTGGATTTTTAACCATCGCTGAATGTCAGAAGATTACCCACCTGCTGCCCAGATCTTCAGTCAACCCTAACTTATGCAACTTCATTCAAATGGAGCGATGGGGCGCAGCATAGGACAAGCAGGAGTCATAAGTCTGAAGTTATTTTTTTATATGACTTCAGTTTTGTATGTTTTATGTATCACCAAAGCGGAGTGTTTTTCATGAATCAGTGAACAGTGATCCGCCGTCCCTCATGTGCACTGATTGTTGATATCCTTAACAGGGAAGCCGTGGACCTCATGAACTTCACGGAGCAAGAACTGAGAGTCTTATCTTTTATCAATGTCACTAAACTGCCGGACACCACACAGAGCAACGATCTTACCTCACCCACCACCACCACCACCACCACCACTAGTGCCACGGAACCAATGGAGACAAATGGTGAGCTAATGTAGTTACTGTACTTAATGATTCACTTTGAATTCACTATCTTTCCTAAACTGATTTTTTTTTGCATATTCACTTGCATACCTCGAAGCCAGAATTGCTATTTCTTTCACCTCTCACAGTGTACCAGCCCTCACCCTGTCAGACGTGCCAGATCTCATCATCATCATCATCATCTCATCGACTCCTGCTCCTAGGGGCTCCCACCAGGGGATGGCCATCGCAGAAGAGTTTCCATCTTTCTCTATTCAGACACTCCCTCCTTGCCTGCTCAAAATTTCTCAAGGATCTTTCAGCCCTCTCCCTAATGTACTCCTGCACCCTATCCCTCCGTTTCAAGGCCAGATCTCTTACTGATATCATGATTTGAGTCAGTGTCATCAAATATCCTGTGTACCACCACTTTTATATTACTTCTGCCAGGTCAGTAACAACATACGTAATTTCAACTAAAGAAAGTAGATAAGAGAGGTTCAAATGGGAAAAAGTAATGAATGTAAAAGTAAAAATTTGTATATGCAACCAAGATGCAAGAATGTCAATTGTGTCACCAAGATTGCAGCAATAAACACTGTGCAAGATAGACGCTTGCAGGAACACAACTCATGCAAGAGAATCCAAACATTATTATAGAAACTTACTGTTATTTTCAAAAGCTTACCGTAGTAATTGATTAGTCGGTGGTAAGAATAACAGGATTAGGGTCACTGGGAGCTGCAAGATCCCCTAACTCAGGGTTGTTGTCTGCAGAAAGTACATCTTTAACCCGGTAGCAGCGACGGGCCAAATTTGTGGCTTCACCGTGTAGCAGCGACAGGTCAAATTTGTGGCTTCACCGTGTAGCAGTGACAGGCCAAATTTGTGGCTTCACCGTGTAGCAGCGACGAGCCAAATTTGTGGCCTCACCGTGTAGCAGCGACGGGCCAAATTTGTGGCCTCACCATGTAGTAGCGGCGGGCCAAATTTGTGCCATGATATAAACCCCCCAAAAATAGATGATACATAATCTGATCACAAATGCTTGATATATATTATGAAATGGTTTGTGTGAGGGGTGATTTTTTTCTCATTTTTCTCGCTTGGGGGGACCATTAAGAAACATGATCCCCGCTGCTACCGGGTTAAGCCCACAGTGAGGATGGAGATATTTTGTGTCGTCCTGCGCACCGTTTACCTTGTGCGTCAGAAGATGGTAACTACTTTTACATGTAACCTTTTACCAAGTCACTGCAGGGAGCATTGCAATAAGACAGTCTGCAGTTCTTCACACATCCAGTGCTGTTCCCTTCAAAAAGGAGTTACCTTCACAGAAAAATCCAAATGTTGCAGTTTGATGGGAAAAGTTCTCACCTGTTTCTTATGTCAGATGCATGCTTGAACTCCCACAAATTTAGGTGCTTTTCAGCTATTGCTTTACAGACAAAAATTGTATTTCAGAAAAGAAAATGAAGGTTGATGTAGGAGATGGACACGTCCAAAACAACAAGGAGAGTAAAGAAGAGGAACAGAACTGTGAAAATGATGAACTGACAAACCTCTCCAATAAAGAATGTGAGAGTCAGGACACCAAAGAGCAGCAGAACAGTGAAAAGACCAAGCAGCAGGAAACTCCAGAGGGTAAAGAGCAGGAGCAGGAAACTCCAGAGGGTAAAAAGCAGGAGCGGGAAACTCAAGGAGGAGAGGAACAACCAAAGAAACAGTTGCCTCCAAGGCCTCGGAGGGTGAGTGTTCACTGTGTTCCTGTAGACCCAGGGGTGGTTGTGTTACTTGGCAGGCTCATTTCTGTAAGGTGAATTGTAATACATATGTTGCTGACCTGTTAAGTGAGAAGAATGCTGGAAATTAACCCGGTAGCAGCGACGGGCCAAATTTGTGGCTTTACTGTGTAGCAGCGACGGGCCAAATTTGTGGCTTTATTGTGTAGCAGCGACGGGCCAAATTTGTGGCTTTACAGTGTAGCAGCGACGGGCCAAATTTGTGGCTTTACCGTGTAGCAGCGACAGGCCAAATTTGTGGCTTTACAGTGTAGCAGCGACGGGCCAAATTTGTGGCTTTACAGTGTAGCAGCGACGGGCCAAATTTGTGGCTTTACAGTGTAGCAGCGACGGGCCAAATTTGTGGCTTTACAGTGTAGCAGCGACGGGACAAATTTATGGCTTTACCGTGTAGCAGCGACGGGCCAAATTTGTGCCATGATATAAACCCCCCAAAATAGATGATACATAATCTGATCACAAATGCTTTGATATATATTATGAAATGGTTTGTGTGAGGGGTGATTTTTTCTCATTTTTCTCGCTTGGGGGGACCATTAAGAAACATGATCCCCGCTGCTACCGGGTTAATGTGTCATATTAACTAGTCACATGTTATGCTCCATGACAAAGAAGGTCTGGCAAGATGTCTGTCACTGGCATCCATGTAATGCATTCCTTGGTGGTGTCCAGTTTGTGAGGACACAGGCGGAGGACCTGAGCATGTCGTCGGAGGTGCTGGCGCGGGGCGTGGTGGGCCTGGTGGTGGCCTGCCGCCAGTACCCTAACAATGTCACCAGAGAGATGCTGCCCTTCCTCAAGCCTGGCAACCCCTTTGTTGTGTTCTCGCCTTACAAAGAGGTAAATATTGCTGTGTGTTTTGTTGTTAGCTCTTTAGTCAGCGTCTCATCATGTAGGTACCAGAATGGAACATTTCCATTTCTTCTTAATTATGACAAATCATTATCACCTTTATCTTCCCTGTTTCTTATCTCCCGAGGGCAGGAAGTCAAAATGGTTCTAGTTAATACTAGTCAGGACAAGCCTGAGAAAACACTTCTATGGCTCAGAAAGAAAAATCACTTAATGAAATGGTGGCCCCATCAGTGTTGATATCCTTGAAAATTATGATAAAATATTCTGAAATAAAATCATCTCCACAGTAATTTTTATTTGGACTTTCATTCCATTCATGCTTATCATTTTCTAAAGCCCTATGAAGCAGGGAAAGTTATACTTTTACAGAATCACTGTGATGGGGCTGGCATGCAACGCTAATTCTTCCTTCTGTGGAGTGTTATCTAAAAGCTTTTGATCTTGTGAAGTTTATCATTCTGTTGACACAATTTGCAAGGCTTTAATAGGAGTTGTGGGCACTTCCAGGGGTACTCTTATGACCCTGGTGGTAGTTTGACCCTTCTGTACCATGAACCTCTAAAAACACTCATTAGAGCCAGATCAATCTCCCTCTTGGCCCTTGTAAGTAGTTGATGTGAGAGGCAGAAGCATCTGAGAATACCAACCTTTGTATTCACAGCCCCTGATGGAGCTCTACTCTGAGGTGAGGGCACTGGGAGGCACCAACTTGAGATTGAGCGAGACCTGGCTGCGGCACTACCAGGTCCTGCCGCAGCGCACACACCCAGCCATCAACATGTCCGGCGGGGGCGGCTACCTCCTCTACGGCACCAAGGTCATCAAGGAGCCGTAGACCTTGCCAGTTTGCCCTCGGCTTTGCTCTACAAGGTAAGATCTCGCTGAATATTTGTCATGATTTCAAAAAAGTTAAATCTTATTGTAATGACATGACTGATTAGCTGGGAAATAGTTCAGTGGATACGAGAGAGAGAACGTTGTTTCCTGGTCTTTTTAGCGAAGGTATTTATTTTTTTGTACCTTCAAATACCCATACTTCTGCTGGTTAAGTAGGGGTCCAAAGCCTAGGACTTGAACTCTTTCAAGAGGAGGGTATCAGGACATCTCTCCTCCCGTATTTGACCTTGCTTTTGGACACCTCTTTTGTTTCTTTTTTAGGAGCAGCGAGTAGCGGGCTTTTTTTTTATTATTGTTTACTTTTATTGTGTGTGCCCTTGAGCTGCCTCCTTTGTTGTAAAAAAAAAAAAAAAATGTGTGAAAAGTGATGTAAATAAAACTGCGCTGGTTGAAGGCGACTGACTGTATGGCTTTTAAAATTGATGCATTGCCGTCACCTTAAAAGTAGTTCACATGGTGGCGTCTCGTGTTGTGTTGGTCATTATGGAAATTTGTGTCTTCCGCTGGGTAAAGCAAAAAACATCAAAGTGAGCTTGCAGACATGAGTGTTACTGTTATCATCTTGGTATGATGGCTCACAGCTCAAGTTATGGGAGGCGAAAAAATGTTCGCCCCAAATGTTCCTTCAGGAGGAGTGTATCAGGACACCTCTCCTCCTGAAATTGACCTCTCTTTTGGCCACTCCTCTTAACTCTTTGGATAGGAACAGTGATTTGCAGGCTTTTTTTTTTTTTTTTTTTTTTTTTTTTTGAGCTGTTTTCTTTACTGTAAAAAAAAAAAATCCCTCCTTTCAAGACATCCTCACCTTTAACAAGTGCTTACTCTGCTCACGATCACCCAACGGAGGTTCTTACTCTGCTGCGTCTGTGTGTCGCTGAAACAATGCCGGTTCATATGTTTTTGTTGTGATCCGATACTAATTTGTGAACTATTTTTGTAATATATTTATATGACTAGGCAAGTGTCTTTAATAAAATATCATATCTGAAGGGGCATGCATTTTGATTCAGTCAAGTTTGATTTGAGGATCCAGAGACATGATGTGGTATATCAAGGTTTCAGTTAAACATTTGAATGAGTTCCTCGCAAGAGACTGTTAAGTAAGCTGAGAGTTACCTCACAGAATGACCAATAAATTTTTGAGTTGGATTAAAACCTGGATAAGCTGGAGGTGCAAAGTTCTCATACAATTTGGACATGTGATGAGGATGAAAGAGGGTGACTTTTTGAAGGGCATCAGTAGGAGGCCACCAGTGGAGAGGTGCTGTTACGTACACAATACACAAGAAATTCATTTAAGCCTCGGGGGCACAGAGGGATGAACTTTGCCCCAGCTGGGAGTAAGTCTACCACCAGTGAGGTTGGAAGCAGCACTCTGTCCATTCAGCCAGTAGGGTTCCACATACACAAGTGCTATTTTAGGGGCTCTGTGTCTGATGGGTCATTATATACACATTTTTTTTTACAGGATATATTTCTCTTCAATGTAAATTTTAAGTTACCCATACATATTTAATTTTTGTTTTTTCTTACAAGAAACATTTTCTTCAGGAAATAGGGTGGAAGGAAGTAGGAATTTAAGACTATGAATTTTACTGAAAATGTCCTGCTAAACATTGAACCTGAAGACATCTGGTGCTTGTTAGGGTGTGTGGGGATGGTTAAGGCTCTCAAATGATACCACCCCGCCAACCTGCCGGGAGTTTCAGAGGCCTTGTAATATCATGTTTCGGGAATAACTTTTAGCAAAGCGTCGGATAAGCCTGATCATTTGGCTAAGCTTGTTTCAGACCTCGCCCCATTTCTGTCAGTATGATTTATTAGCAAGATGTGGATAATTATTGTTTATAAAGAGGTGCTCAAGGATAAAACCTGCAGATGAAGTGCTTCCTGCGAGGCAGCAAACGTTTTCTCGCGTTGTGCAAGGGCGATGGGGTGTGTGGTGTGTGAAGGTCCCGCCAGTACCCAGAGACCAACGTGCACTTATGCTGTAATTATCTTAGTAAAAAATCAAATGGTGAAAATCGGGTGAGGTCTGAAACAAGCTTTGTCAAATTATCATCCTTATCCAGTGTTTTGTTAAAGGTTTTCCCTAAAAAATGATAATACATGGCCTCTGAAACCCATGGCAGATCATGTTAGATGGCTGCCTCAGCTGTCTTGTTAACAATACTTGGTGTTTCTTGCCCAGCAGAATAAATGTTGTGACTTAATAGATGTCTCACTGAAATGGAACTGTACTTATACTCATTGTCACTTGTCATCACCATCATCATAATCATTGTTGACTGCTACACAGAGTCACAGTGAAAACATGAGATACCCGCAGCAATAACCCACATTCTTTAGTTTCTCTCAGAGCTGTAGGACACACACACACACACACACACACACACACACACACACACACACTAATGTTTAGATCAGGATGTTCATTGTGACATTCACATACATAGCAAACTTTAGTCTGCCATTTAACTGAAAAATACAGATGACATGTATTTCACATAAATAAAAAAACATTGCAGGTACCTAAAAAAATAAATAAATAAGAAAAGAAAATAAGCAGATAGAATTAATCATCATCTATCCCTCTATGATACCCTTAAATTAAATGAGATCCTTTACTCCAACACTACGTAGAGACAGTTATTCTAAGCCTCAGCCGTTGTCCCACAGCATCAGTAATTCCTCCCCACACTGTTTCCAGGACGGCTCGGCTCCACACTTTGCAGTACCACATTTAGACGCTCACAAGGCTGCAGCTCCGAGCAGTTGTTTGCCCTTACAGAAGCACCATTGTTTAGTAGATCAGAATTAGCTACTGATGTAGGTGGTTTTATTGAAAGCCAAGTGATTTTCTGTTCCTCCACCTCCTCACCTCCTCTCCTCACCACCCTCCCATTCCCTCCGTCCCGTGAGCACCAAGACACTGAAGCTCCCATCCTTCACGGTGCCTCACTGAAGCGTACACTGCTGTGCCTCTGAGCGTCTGCTGCATCGCTCATTGTGGTGGTAATTTAACCCGGTAGCAGCGACGGGCCAAATTTGTCCCATGATATTTACCCCCCAAAATAGATGATACATAATCTGATCACAAATGCTTTGATATATATTATAAAATGGTTTGTGTGAGGGGTGATTTTTTTCATTTTTCTCACTTGGAGGGACCATTAAGAAACATGATCCCCGCTGCTACCGGGTTAAGCCACACCTTCGCTACACAGATACTGGGTGTATATGAAGTGAAGCTGCTCAGTACCCAGTCAGACTCTCCCCGTGTCACCTGGGCAGGCCACACCACACCATCATGCTGGAGAATGACACCACCATCAGTAACTTTCCCCAGGTGTCAGGTGCACTCAAACTCATGAAAGAGCATTCCTTCAGCTGCGGCAGGGTTGGCACTGACCAGGGACACAGCGTTCACCGTGGCCTGAATGTGGAGTCCTGAGGAAAGAGAGGTGAGGTTGGTGCAGTGTTCCTGTGTGTGTGTGACTGAGTGTGTGTGTGTATTTGTGTGTGTGTGTGTGTGTGTGTGTGTGTGCATTTATGATTTTGCATGTATTTTTTGGTTTAAATTTAAAATCTATTAATGCTGAACAAGTGAAGAAAGTTTTTACAGCAATATCCCACTTAATATCCTTGATAACTTTGAGCTGTAGTCCAAAGGTTTCCTCTCAAACTGATGTCAAGAGAAGTCATCAAAGATCATACATTACATGATATGAAGCATTGCTGTCGCCTCCCTTCCTGGGAAAGACACGACACTTACCTGTGAGTATGTGCTTCATATTTATAGTGTTGTCACCAGTGTAGGAGCTGAGGCGGAAGAATGAACCGTCTACGTGTGTCACCGCAGCCACGCCCGCTGCTCTGGTCTGTGGGGAAGGAAGGGTGGTCAGTGATCTTGGGTGGGGCAGCAGCTGGGAGGTCATGATGTAGGCAGTCATTTGCTTCATCTAAGAGCTGCATTGGCATACATTGGGCCAGTCTTACAGTCCAGTCCAGCACGTTTGTAAGCTCCCCAACCAAACACAAAACACGACGAAAATGCCTTGTATAGTGTTTTTTTTCTCTTCTTTACAGCAGAGGAGTCAGTTCAAGGGCATAAAAAAAGTAACAAATGTGAAAAAAACACTATACAAGGAATTTTCGTCGTGTTTTGTGTTTGGTTGGGGAGCTTACAAACGTGCTGGACTGGACTGTAAGACTGGCCCATTATCATCATCAGCGATATCATGACAGTTTTAGTATGTAATAGGCATTAGGGTCCAGGCCTAAGAATGACAATATCAATCAAAGAAAATCTGCCCCTTGTGGAGAGCAATGATGCTTGTCGCACAGCAGCCTTGTTGGGATCCCTGTCTCTGGGCCCATGCTCGGAGCACCTCTGCAGCTCTTAATGATTTAAAGTGGCTCACTGACCTATTACTTTTAGTGACTCAGAAGCTGCCTCAGTCCCTTCAGTCATCCAAAATGGCAGAGACTTTGTGATTACAGGCCACGGCTAAGGCCTGTATTCTTGTTACTTATTTATGACTTATATCAGCTCAGGGTTTGAGTTGCCATGAGTTATTAAAATACCAAAAAGGCTTTAGGAATATAAGCCCTGTAACTTGATGCTGCCACCTACATCTCTATTTATGTAGAGGATTCTTTGCTGGAGAATTGAAAGATGGAAGAAATCATCTCATATGTATATCTACACAAGACACAACACACGGCTGTGGCTCACCCTTAAAGAGAGGAGGCCGGGAGCGTTGGCGTGGAGGTAGCCGCCGCCGTGCACCTGCAGCATCACCGGCCAGCCACCCTCCCTGCTGGCGGGGATCTCCTCAAACATGTGGACCTGGAAGCACGCTGAGAAAATCACTCGGATTACTCTCTTGAATCATGATCCGGAGCACCTTCCCAGTACATCTTTTTCCTCAGGGAGGTGGCAAAGGATCCTCCAAAGTGGTTCATAGAAAGGAAGTCTTTTCTGTTGCACATTACTCAAAGGTCCCTGTTCACCTCGTCCTTGAGGAGGGCAATGAATCAGTTGCTTATTGATCTAAGCACAGTGCCAGCCTTCTTGTCTTCAGGACTCGTGTACCTCCTGCACGCTGCTACGCTTTTAGCCTTGCACCCCAGGACGCGGTATGCACCGTTCATCCTGGCTTACCGGGGGAATATCCCAGGAAGAAAAAGAAAGATTTAATTTAAATCCCATTAGTGTAACAGTTGTGCAGATACAGGAAAGGCCCCAAAGTTTTTTGGTCCAAAGAGATGTCTGCTTGGCCTATTGGTAAAGTGTTGGCCTTCCTGCCTCCCCGGCTGCAGGTGGGAATCCCTTGGTTAGGATTGTTACAACCTTAAAGTTGTTTCCACCCTTCATGGCTTCTCCCAAGTACACCAGTACTTCAAGTGTTTTGACAGGCATCCAACACCCCTGGCACAGTGGCAGGTGAAGTGTAATCCTGCAAGCCTCTGTATTAAGTATAATATAGTTATCCACGGGACGCAAGAATGGTCCACGTCCAGTTTCTCATGTGTCTTGAAAAGCAACAGATATCCCCGGCACACCGGCACATTGCTAGGGAGCCTTGAAGAGCACCTGCCTGCCTGCCTGATAGCTGTGGGGCTGGGAGGTGCTGAAGGAATGACAGGAGGGTGTTTGTCTGTCTGTGACTAGTATTATATATAAGGATATACAAATGGCTAATTGGCCTACAGATGGCAGCTCCTGAAATGGGTTATTCACAAATTTCCTTCCCATCCATAAATACATCTTGATATGTCTTGACTAACTTGTCTTGATAATACATCTTGATATGTTCCTGAAGGCTACAAATAATGACTTTATAAAGATACAGTCAGAAAAACATCAAACCTTAAGCCAACACTAGTGTGCGCCAAACCCAAGGGAAACTCACAGCGGTCAGCTTGAAAGTGGCTAAGTGTGAGGCCGCCGCCTGACGGGGCCAGCGTGAGGTAGAGGGCGAGGGGCCCCTGGAGCCGGAACTTGACATTCCTGGAGCCACTGTAGCGCACTATTGTTCCCTGGACCACCGAGCCTGAGGGCCAGAACAAGGGGCAGGCATGGGGTGAGTAATTCCATCTTCATGTTACAACGCTAGATATTAGAATGTGTCGGTAACAGGGTAAGCTGGAATAAAAAGACCACTTAACCTCTTGACTGCAGATTTCCTACAAGAAGACATCCCCAAGCTACAGGAATGGAACAAAAAGTGACCTGCTACAGTTCAGTGAAGAAAAATGTAAAGTCATCTTGCAGAATTTCAGTCTTTCCTGTTTCTTAAATGTCAAAGCAATTTCACATCGTCTGCAAACAGGCTCATGCAACTGCTTACTTTCTCCAGCATATCATTAATATATACTAGGAAAAGTATGGGTGCCAACACTGATCCTTGAGGCACTCCACTATCTACGATTCTCCATTCCGATTTCATGTCCTTTATCACTGTTCTTTTCTCTCTTCCCCTTAAATAACTTTCCATCCAGCTCTTCATTTTCCCTTTCAATCATCCTCTATTTTTCAGCTTCCATAGTAGTCTTGTATGTGGAACTTTATCAAAAGCCTTCTTCAGGTCCAAATACACGCATTCTACCCATCCGTCCCTGTCCTGTGTTGTGTCTGTCACTCTTAGGTAAAAGCTCAGTAAGTTTGTTACACATGAATGCCCTTTTCTAAATCCATACTGCTTTTCTGTAATTATATTGTGTTCTTCTAGAAATTTTGACCATTGTTTCTTCATCACTTTCTCGCATATTTTACAAACTACACTGGTCAATACAAGGACCACCTCAGCCCTCCGCCACTCCTTCGGTACTTTACCAGTTGATGTTGAGCACTTTATGACATCATGTACCGGTCCAGCCAGCTGATTTCTGCATTCTTTCAGTATGAGACCTGAGACTCCATCAGGTCCTATTGCTTTCCTCTCTTCCAGCTCCTCCATTATTTTATATTATCTCCTCTTTAGTTACTATGACTTCATCCATTTAACATAAGAACGTAAGGAGTCTGCAAGAGGCCGGTTGACCTATACAAGGCAGCTCCTGTACACTCAGCCCCACCTTACCTCACCATCCATGGCTTTATCTAACCTCTTGAATGTATCTATGGTATTGGCACCCACAACATGCCTCCCAAGCCTATTCCATTCATCCACCACTCTATTGGTGAACCAATTCTTGCCTATGTCTTTGTTGAATCTGAATTTGTCTAACTTAAAACTATTGCTATGTGTCCCACCTGGCTCTTTAACTATCAAAATCTTGTTGACATCCCCTTATCTTGTCATCTAGTGGGTCACCGAATTGATTGTTTTGTAAAGAATGTGTGTGTGTGTGTGTGTGTGTGTGTGTCTATCTATCTCTTTCCAATATAATAGAAAGTCTTAGGTAGAAACGCGGCTAATTTCGATTCTGTTGTGGGATTTACAAACCGACACACACACACACACACACACACACACACACACACACAAGATCTGTCAGTAACTAGACTTTTTTTTTCTAAGCATCACACTCAGCCTCGCCAGGCTGCCATTCACACCCTTTCTCCAGCTCGCTGTTTTAAGATGAGATGATAACACGAGGCGCAGCTGTTGGAAAGGGTCCTGTATGAAAAGGGTGTCATAAATGCGTTGTTCTGGTGGCGGTGGTGGTGGTAGTGTGTGTGTGTGTGTGTGTGTGTGTTTACAAAACAGACAAATCGATGGATAGGCAGACAAATAGCAAAACTTATTCAGAACTCACGTTTGAGTCTTAAGGTTCGGGAGCCTCTCCTCCTCCCTCCTGGCGTCTTGATCGGCCATGTGAGGGGCGCGGGCGTGGCGGGCGGAGGCCTTTTGGGCGGCTGTGAGGGTCGACGACGGAGGCGCCGGTTGCCGTGGGGTGGGGCGCCTCGGTGCCTGCGCCTTGGGTCTCTGGGCGTCACCAAGGACTTGTCTGTTGTTTTCCTCCTGTTGTCCCTTATTGAAGGTGTCCTCAATGAGCCTCTGAGGTCCCGGGCTGCCAGGGCGGCGTTCATCACCTGTTGGCGCAGCAGGGAATGAGTCGGGAGTAGGAGGGGGGGGGGAGCGCTGAAATAAGTGTTTATTATTTTCATTATTTCGTGTCATTGTGAACGCGTTGGCCCGGGAAACTGGAGCATAATACTGTCATGAATAGCAACCTCATCCGTTAGTCTCTGAAAAGCGTTGTGTGTCCCGCCAGCCCTTACACGCGGCCCACAAACTTGGCGCCTCACCAGAGACCGGGAGAGGAAGCCAAGCAGTGCATGAAGAGGAGAAAGGTTGGACGTCACACTCAACATTTTTCCATTGACAGATTGGAAGCGATTATCAGGGATTAAGGAACAGACAAAGATTGAAGATATTCCAATCACGATTAAGAAACATCAATTGAAGCGGAGGACTGGCAACAGAACCAAATGAATTAACTCAGTGGCAACCCAGAAATTACATAAGTTAGGGCAGGCAGAGAACCAGAACAGCTCCCCCCCCTCCACCCCCCTTCCTCAGCCTCGCCATTGTCCCCGTCACCCCCCGCCCTGCATGGCCACGGGCGGCGCATGAAGGGCCTTGACCGGCCGCTGGCTCCCTTGTTGCCTGGGAGAGAGAGAGAGAGAGAGAGAGAGAGAGAGAGAGGGAATCTGTTTAGGGAAGTCCACATACCTTGTCCTCAGGTGCATGACTTCTTAATGTAACCCCCTCCCCCCCGTGGCGTTATCAGCGTTGCGGCCAGACAGCCTCGCGGGTGTCCGTCCACTCTCATGGTCTCATTGATCTCCCGGGCCAGCGGCGGCAAGCTGAGGCTGTCTTGTGTGGCTCCCGAATCTCCGTGGATAATAATTACCCTTTCAAAAGGGGGCGTCATAAAAGGAACAGAAGATTGTTTTGTTTGTTTTGGAAGGATCTTGAGGCATCCAAGAGTTTTTTTGTTTAAAAGTATTATTTCTTAGTTCCGAGGTAGATTTCTGTTTTTGAGAGCCATTCTTTTGCATCGACTTTGTTTTTCTATGGAACAAAAAAAAGGGGGGATCATCTACCATCATACCAAGCATGGTGGCGGCCCCTGCCCGGGTCACGTGTAGTCCAAAATGGATATGATGATGACGATGGTGGTGAGCATGGTGATGATGCCGTAAGCAAACAATGGTTCCCAACTCACCGTGAGTCGGGGCCGCGGGGGCTGGCTGGGGTAGGCGGGGGCCGGGCCGGGCGGGGGGGGAGTGTCCGAGATTACCCCTGCCTGAAGGGGGCCGGGCCGGAGCCACACGCCGGCCATCACCGGGGCAGTTCTCTCTTGGGGCCTGAGGAGGGAGAGAAGGCTTGTGAGAAGGTTTTGATTATTATTATTATTATTGTTACCTCGCTTCTTATTCTTCACGGAAATGGTTAGACATGCAGTGGCTGGGATGTCCATGCGGTGCGTGGGCTGTTGAGACATTGAATTATTTGCTTCCTGCACGGATTCGTCTTTTGGGTTTTATTCATATTTTCAGAACTTTTTTATTTACTTTCCCCGACAACTTAGCAGTAGGATCAGTCCGCCGACTACTGGCCATTGTTCCTGTTGTAACCCGCGGCGAGGCACCGTCGGCCCCGAGCTGCTTGCAGAATAACGGCCGTGACCTCTGTGTGTTGCGGAGCCAAGAAGTTCACTGCCTTTGTCGAAGGTCACAGCGGTGAATGGAGCTCAGGTGTTCCTTGGACGGGGAACACCGAACTCATCCCAATGACTTCACGTTTGATATAGTCCTATGTGATACAGTGTGGTACAAATATATAATTCACCAAGGATGACACCTCAAAGCAGCGGTTCTTAACCCGGGGGTGCCGGTACCCCAGGGGGTACGAACCCACACACCTGGGGGTGCCACTCTTGTTGATCAATAATTCAATATCTTAATAACAAGGAGGCTGGAATTATATGAATGTCATTTTGTCTGTCAACAAAATTCGTAACCACATGGAGTCTATGGTTAAGTCATGCTACAATAACTGGTAAAGTATATTAATTGCCGTCATAGTTATGTCGGATAATAATAGCCTAATTATATATATTTTTTCTGACCAGGGAGCCGAGACAAATTCATGAGATGAAAAGGGCGTGGGCACAGACAACGGTTGAGAACCACTGCCTCGGAGTGTTTGCCAGCACATGCTGACGGTGTGGCTCTCCTCTTGCATTTCGGTTGTCTGATAGTAGGCAACAGACTGGAGGCAACTAGCTTATGTATTTCAAGTTAATAGTGAAACTAATTTAACGCTTCCCCCATAGAAAAAAAATATAATATGAAAAAAATGTTCCCTCCTCCCGCTTTTAATTAATCTTGACAAGGCTGTCGGCGGCCACTCGCCGCGCGGGCCGTGACATTGCCCCAACGCTGGCATGTGTGCGTGGGTCACCAAGATGTGTGTACCCAGGGTTTCCATTACACACACACACACACACACACACCATAACCTTATGTCTCTATTTTTAGCTCTCCCAAACCACACCCCACCCTCTCCCTCCCTCTAGTGGGTAAATTTGTAGCACTTCACCAGTCTCGCATTTCCGAACGAAACTAGTTTTTTTCGGTAGTTTTCGGCCCGCCCTCCCTCCCTCCCTCCGTTATAAATGATTTCCGAGGGGTGTTTATGGGGATGAATTTACTCAGAATGCGGAGCTCTTTCTAATGGTCAGGGTAAGAAAAGCCATCTCTAGACTGGTGTACTCCTACAATAATACCCTCTAGGGTAGCCTATTTACTATTAGTTTCTTGTAATTTTAATTTAATTTGTATATTTTCAGCCTGACGGCTGCCTTACATTAATAAACCTGTTATTATTATTATTATTATTATTATTATTATTATTATTATTATTATTATTTACATAGTGCAGTGGTTACCACACTCGCCTCACAACCGATAATTCCCGGGTTCGATTCCCTGGCGGAGTGAAGACGGATCTCCTCTGCTTCGGGCCCCTGTCCACCCGGCAGAGAATGGCTGCCCAGAGGTTCGTTACCTGACCAAGCTCATTCGTGGAGGCTACTGCCGAGGGATGGCAAATCCAGAGCGTGATCGGATCATGGTGATCTCGACACACACACACAAACAAACAAACATCACGACCACGCTCAGTACAGTTAGACTTTATACTTTAAGGTCCTGACACAGTGGAAGGTGACGGATAAATCGTAAAGCAGCGGCGCCTTGGGGAACGCTCCCGCCGTGTCAGTCTGCCGTCGGGGTAGCACTGGCGGCCTGTGATCCTTGCCTTGGGGCCTCCCTCTCAGATTTTTCCCTATATTATTTGAGCCTTTTTGACTGAGGCTTAAAAGCATAAAAAAAAAACTGGACCACGCTCGCCTTCCTTACAAATATCTGATTCACAAATAAATTTGAGTATCAATTGTAACGGCGGCGTGTAGTTACTGGTGTGGGCTGATCCCCCATATATACTCGGGTGGAAGTGTGCATCGCTGCCATGCCCGTGCACCGCTTCACTAGTGTTCTCGTGGCTCTTAATCTCCGGCGTGGAATGTATTGTACAGTCCGCGAGTTCCTCGTGTGCAGGGCACGGTGGGGGGGGGGGGGGGGCCCACGGCGGGGCGGTGGTGCCCTGCCCACTCGTCACGCCACTCAGACAGGCGAAGGAGGACCTGTGAAGCGCCACTTGGCTCCCCTCGACGCTGATGAAAAGTGACACAACGCTTTAGTCTCTCCCGTGACGAGTTCCTCTCATGTATCATGCAATATGGCGTCTCGAGGTGTGTGTGTAGCCTCTTGATCGTTTCCTCTCAAGCCAGCCAGTGAAAGAAAGCTGTATCTCCTCGGCGCCTCCCCCACCACCGGGCACAACGTTCCGAGCCCCCCCCTGCTGCCTGTGTGGTATGGGCACGGCCAGAGCGAGGACACAAGTTGATAATCATTAGCAGTGAAAATTTGTCAACTCGTTGACATCACTAACAGCCGGGAAGCACGAGAAGCATACGTGCTAAATGAGGTAAATGTCTTCGAGAACTTCCTAATAAAAAAATAAAAAGATAAATGAGAAGCGTCATAAACGGTGTCATCACTTATTTTTTACATGCCGCTCCCAGAGGCCCCCGCCTCGTGCCTGGCGTAGGAAGCTGTGCGCGCCCGGCCGGCCTGGAGACAACGACACACGATACTTGGCACTAGAGCACCGAGGCGATCCCGTCGCCTTGGTTTATCTGGTCAGGCCGCCGCATTGGAGCCTCTAATTAAGCCGGGTAGCGGCCGTCTGTAGTCACACTCCCTGCTGCTCCGGCCGCCCCGCACAGGCCACGCCACTCAGTTACTATCCCACGGCTCTGACACGAGTGTTTGTTGTGCAGGCGTTGATCAGTTCTGTTTAATTTTCTTCTTCCTTATCGCCGTGGCCATGATCCTGTGTTCATATGACTAGCACATTAAGGCGACACGGTTCGTTGAGCAACGTCGAGAGGATGTGGTCGGCGCCGGGACCGTGCTGCGGCGGAGACATGCAAGAAGATTATGGCGAGATAATAAGTATGTTGGGTATCGGGTGGTAAAGGACAACACGGTGAAGGGAAAGAATGGACTTTTTTTTTTCTTCCTGCTTCGCCTCCTTAATAACAAACAAACTGTTGACCGGACACGGCCGTGCAGTACACGAGTCCTCGCTACTCGGGATCCTTGTGTTTAGATATCTTGTCCGTCTTCCCGTTTCCTTCAGATTTGTGTCCGCAGCGGCTGCACAGGAATTCGCTTTCCTTCATCCAGCCTTGCCGCACACACAACACATCACACTGGCCACTCAAGCCAGAACGGTGACACACCAGACTTACCTTGCAATCACTGCTTCAATCCATGCTGCGAGCACTAACAGGCGAAATATTCCCTGCATACGAGAGAGCCAGAGTTCAGGCCATGTCCCGGCATGTTTCACACGAGCTAGAGTCTGAATGAGAATGGCAGGATTCTCGGCTTTCTCGCCCTCCTCCGTCGTTCAGGTGGTGCCACATGGCGCCAACACGCTCACTTGCCGACGCGCCTCGCCGCACACTCCTCACGCTGCGAAACTCGCACCTGCACTGGTGCGCCAGGATGGCACATATATTTTCCTGGGGACGGTCTAGTCCCTGCCACACTAAGACGACAACAGAAAGACAGTTAACCACTGAGCGGCTCCCGCGCGGGACATAACGCCTCACCCGCCTCGGGCCGCCTGTCTCCTACTGCATCACTCGAAGATGTGTTCCGGACAGACCCAGCCAGACACACACGCGGGGAAGTGTGCTGGGAAACCCTTGTGAATGGTGACTCAAAGATGGCGAGGTTGCTACAAGAAGCAGGGTATGATTGCACAATAATGGATATAGCTAATCTAGTATTTGTTTCTTTATAAAATATTATATGAAATATAGACTGAGTAGGTTTTTAGCCAAGGAGGAACATAAGTAGCGAGAACTAAACGAGGACAGTGTGCGCCACATGCCTCCCTCTCAGCACGAGGAGCCGAGGCCTCTTTGGTGCCGGTGTGAAGTGGAGCAGGCGATGAAGAGTTCCCAGAACACTCGCTAGCCCCTCGTGTGCCTGACCCTCGTGAGGGGGACGCGGGGCTGGCGCCTCCACGCCCCTCACGCTGCCCAGCCTGAACCATTCCGTTGAGGTCACCATTCATTTGTCCGGGTCCGTGTCAGCCCTTCGCGCCTCGTCAACACCGCCGCGTCCCGCCCGAGCCCTGCGGTGACTGGCGGCGATGGAGGCCGCCAGGCAACTATTATCGTGGATCACCAAACACCAGCCCCCCCCTCACGCGCTCTGCCGCAAGGTGTGTTGTTGCCTGGCCAGGGAACTGCGGCAAGAGATAATCTCACGTAATCTCTCGAGAGGATGGAGGTCCTCCATGGCGTGGATATCATGCTTTCCTTGGCAACTCTCTTATCTCGCCCATGTCCAGCACCGTGTCTGTCGTTTCTTGTCTTCACGCTCAACATTTAACCACTTTTATATAGCGCCGCAGAGTCAGTTCTTAACTTTTCGCTGTAGTTATGAATTATTCCTTCCTCCCGTCACGAGGAAAGACGAGGAACACGTTGCCAGCAGCCGGTGAGGATTTTCATCCCCTCAAGGGAAATAGTCGGAAAAGTCTAGTCTGCGTCCGCGAAGGGCGAGAAGATGCCGAGAGAAAGTTTGGCCCGGACGGAATGTGTGTCGCTGACTCGCAGTGCAGGGAAAGTAATGTACCCACAATGACAATCTAGAAGCAGCAACAATAGATTCAAGAACAAGAAGAATGCTCTATCACGCCTTTTTTCCCAAGAGTAA